>NC_056629.2:10475662-10775662 GCF_002870075.4 Lactuca sativa
TTGAAAAAGTCATATATAAAACTCTTACCTTTATGAAATCTCTTATTATTTAAGGCATCTAATTACATTGTATAGATTCCAAAACGTTTTATGAATTGAAATAAATTTTGGTATTATTAATTTTATTTTTGAACCGAAATAATTTTTGATGTTGTACACGCCAGATTTAAAATAAGAGTTTTAGAACTCACTAATCATAAGAACTATTAAAAAATAGTAATTCAATAGGATTATATTTTTTTTTTTATAAAATTAATAATATTTTATAAAACTTGTTATCTTTTTATATTAATAGGATGCTAAATATGAAGAAAAATAAAAATACATTTAATTTCTTAATTCAATATGAGGGTTTTTTTTAAATAAAAATTATGATATATTTTTAACGATCAAAAGTTTATATATATATATATATATATATATATATATATATATATATATATATATATATATATATATATATGTCGGACTATTAATTTATTTGAGTTAATTTTGTTTATTAGAGTAATTATTTTTATTGGATTATTATATATTAATGAATATTATTTTTAGTTTATAATATTTATATCCTAATAAATAATACATTATCAGATCATTAATTTCTTTTAGTTAAATTTTTTATTTCTTTTTCTTAGGATTAATTCTTTTATTAGAGTATTGCTCTTTAATTTATTATTTTATTTATACAATAAATATTATTTACTATATTATTAATTTATTTTTATTGTATGATATTAATTTTTTTTAATTTTATTAGTTCCATCACAAAGTTGCAGAATACACAAAAGCACCTTCTCTCATCAACGAAAATCATCAGGATCACCTCCAAACACCTTCATCGGAGGTTTGATGTAAACCTTATTGACTTTTCCAAACAACATCACCAGTAGCCACCTACGGCAACCTCTTCAAAAACCCGCTGGAATCCTGTATATCCCAACACAATGTGAAACAAACTCTTATAAACATTAAAAGTGGTGGTGGTGATCAGGTGACGGTAATGGTGTTATCGCAGGTGAATACCGTTATCGTTGGTTGGAAAAGATTGGTGGGTTTCTGTCCGACCTCCAATGAAGATGTTTTGTGGTGAACTCAACAATTTTCAATTATGAGAGACAACTATTTTTCGTATTCTGGCAACTTTATGGTGGAACCAATAAAATTAAAAAGAATTAATAGTATAAATTAAGAATAAACTAATAATCCAATAAAATAGTATTTATTATGTAACGTCCCAAAAATATGATCAAAAAATTTCATATTTTGTAAATAAAACAGTATTCCAGAACATTATCCATACAACTCAAATGAAAATAAGTATATCAAACATCATATCTATTAGAGTAATATCTCAAAAGCGGAAACCATGTGATGTGTGCTCTACAATCATCTCGAGCTCTTCCATTTGAAAACCGAAGTACTTGAAACATAAAATGAAAACCGTAAGACAAAAGCTTAGTGAGCTCCCCAAGATACTACATACCATACATAACTAAGCACATAATGGTCCCCGCCCCAATGAGTGTATCGGCCCCCGCCCACTGAGATATGGGCCCCACCCACACTCATATAATGGGTGCCGCCCAGTGAGATACGGGCCTCGCCCACACTCGCATATCGGGCCCCTCCCTCTGAGATACGTGCGAAGCCTACACTCATATAACGGGCCCCGCCCAACATACAAACACATTATCCTACCAACAAGACAATCCTAGATCTGAAAGGATCTGGCTTGGGGACGTCCAAATTCCACAAGAAGTCACCCTTGGTTCATAAACTTCATAAAAAGGGACATAAAGAGATCTAACAAACTAGAAGTCATGGAAGGAACTTGATTACCAAAATGAGCAGCAAATGGAGTGAATCTTGTGGATCTACTCCTTCCTCCTTGAACCTCTAACCTTCTTCTTGTTCCTCCAAGCTTCAAGAATGCTCCAAAACTCTCAAAATGACTCACAACTCAAAGGAGGCTCTAGGGTTTTCGTTTTGGACTTGAGAGAGTATCAAGGGGGCTGATGAAGGCTATAATGTTCCTTAAATAGGGTGCAAGGCCCACATTTAGGGTTTTCCCCAAACCTGGCCAACTCGCCGAGTCAGTCTTCTGACTCGTGGAGTAGGTCACTAAACCCGCGACCAAATCGCGCTCCTACTCGTCGAGTCTCCGATCTACTCGATGAGTCACTTCCTCATTTGAGGTTTTCTTCTCTTTTTCAGCCTTCTAAATTCAGGGTGTTACATGTTCTCAGCGTCCCTTTCTTCCAATCAGATGCATAGAGATTCTCCACATCCGTCATCATTGTTGCTTTTAAATAAGGAAAACACCATTTTTTTCCTTATTCCAATCAATAAGCCCTAAAAGCACCCTACAACCATTAAATATTCTACTGCTTTCTCTTCTCCCTGGTTCAATGAAAAGGTTTCAACATCACATATTTTACCCATCGGTCAACTATGGTGTCACTATTGAATGCATGGTCCACCACCATCTCCACCGTCATCTTTATTTCTGATGTTGTTGGTTGTTGTTTAACGACAAGTGTTGAAAGCACACACACGTAAACATAAGACAACTTTATGCCGGTGACTCCTTGCTTATATGTTGTCAACTGAGTACTTAATTTTGGATTTGAAACCATGAAATAGAGCTTCCTAGTAAATTTTTTATTTAATCATCCATCACTAAAACAATCTTTTAGGTGTTTGGTTTTTGAATCTGAGACAATGCATGAATTTGGTTTCTTAAGGTTTTAACTATATTCATTAAATAGAGACAATCTAAAAAGAAGTGAGTTTGTAGCATACCATGTTTAATGTTGTGGGTGATAGAGATGGAATTGATGGGAGCTACTATCATCGATAGAGGCATAAAGTTCTAAAGGTAATGGATCATTGGTTTTCTTCTAATTAGAATGAATGTATATGTAGTAACCAGGTATCTGTGATGTTTGGTAAATCAGATCCATTGACAAAAAAGAATAAGATCTTACAATTATTTCTTTAAATAAAAAAACTTAAGTTAAGGGTCAAAATACTCACAACAAAGGGTAATGGGGTATTAGGCTCAAGGACAACATCTCACTAAAATTTGCTCTTGCAAAAACTAAGATTAATTATTTAAGACTAAATTAGAAATGTAGAAAATGGAAAAGTGCAACTCTCGGATGTCTTGAAGTCCAAGCATGAGGATATTGAGATATACCTTTCTAAGATTGAGGTTAGTTAATAGATATTTAGTTTTTAAAATTTTATTCCAAAAATTAATTGGAACGCACATCATACTTTAGTTTTTTCATTTGTTGCCACCTTCATAATCGACTGGTAAGTCACCTCTTATATTTCACTTCCCTCTACTTACATTTGTCCAAGCTAGCTGATATTGAGCCCATTCTAAACAAAAATATCCTTTACAAAAATTAGTATGTATAAGATGTATAATTTAGGGGAATAAAGTTATTGCATGCGTTTATGTGTATTCATGATTATGTATATGTAGTGTTCTAAACGATATTGCATGTTTGAATTTTGGTTTCATTAAAGAAAATTTAAGAATATAGCAACAAATGAGATTTTTATGGTGTCGACAAAACGTATGAAGATGAGGAACTGTATCCAATTGAATGTGTTACATAAATGAACATAGATTAGGAGGATGTGTGTGAGGAGCGGGCAAAGCTGAGGAGGGTAACAATGCGAGGATGAGGGGTTGAGCATAAGGAGTTAATGGCGAGGAGATGGTGGTGACTGAAGAGATAGGTCTTTGGTGGATTGGGTAGGTCTGTAATGAAGGATAAGGCGGGTAGATTATGAAAAAGGGTTAGTGAGGAGTGGTAGATAAGAATAGGGAAGTTGAGAGGAGTGAAGGGTGATCTGTGGTATGCTTTAGCGAGGATACTCACTAAAGATGTAGTATGCGATATGCGATGAAAAATAAGGAAAGGTAGTTGGTTGCGGTAGAAGTCATTGATGTCTCGAAATTAGAGGGACCGTAGAGGATGCTCATACGAGGACCTCCAACAAAACTTTGGTATAGTGTTTAACTCCTCGGTATGGCAGGTCTTCGGTCAAGTTTTGGTCTTCGGTGCTGAATACCGAGGATGAGAGGGCTGACGACAAAAAAAATCCATTTTTCATGAAATTTTGATACCGAAAGGCTATAACTTCGTGATTATACATGGGAATGTTTTATAAAGCATATGGGGATAAGATGGATTGTTGCAAAAGGGAAAAAGTGGCTGAAATTAAGAGAGAGAAAGGTAAAAAGTAAGGGAGAAGGCATGGGTTTAAAGTAAAAAGGTATGGAGGGTGGCTTGCTTGTCACATGGATTTATCAGGAAGCATGGTAATGCATTAAAGTTGGAGTAAATGACATATTCATTTTCTAAACATGTTCACATCGTCCAAAGACATTTAATAAAGATTATCAGCTTCAATATTCACCAGGATCTTCATACTTTGATATATTCTCATGCGCAGATGATATACACTAAAAACATATGTTGATAACATCTTCAAAAAGAGGTCTTCTCCAATCTCTTTGCAAGATAAAAATCTTCAAGTTGTATGAACTCGAAAATCTCTTTGATATCTTACTCAAGAACCATCTTTTCCATAAAACCCAAGATATTGTGTCTTCATTCCATAGCATAAAGATGCTTGGAGCAAAATGATTTAGACCAAAAAATATCATCTTCCTTCTTCTTCTTTTCCGGTAGCAAGAAAAAAACTTTGTAAACAGGGATTTTTTTGTAGAAAAATGAACAAGATAGCAACAACATTTATTTTGGAAAGCTTAAAAAAGCTTGAATCAACACTCAAAAATCAGAAAACTCATCATAAAATTTTTTGGTTGCGAACCCAATAAATTTTATACAAAAATTGAAAAATCTTCAAGATAGAGGTAGTCGATCGGGAGTTGTTCCCTTGAAATAATCGCTTAGATCTTCAAGGTACGACTCTGATACTAGTTGTAGGATCCCATTTCGACAATCAGCTTGTGCGGAATAATATGATCTTCAGATAATAAAAATATGAAGAACATAAAGAGATGAGTAATCCAATGATTTACTAGAAAGAGAGAAAATATTAAAATGAAGAACACATAGATTGGGAGAGGTACCTCTCCCTTTCTATCTAACTAGACAAAGAGACTACATTTTTGGTGTACACTAATTAAATGACCACTCCATCTCTATTTATAGAAAGAGGTACCTTACAAACCATAAAAAGGAATATAATAACCTAACTATCACTCATAATTTGTAGAGCATTTCTATGCTCCAATAAAAGGTTGTCTAGTTATTTTAGTTACCATACAAGTTTTACATTTTTTTATGTTAACATCAAATGATAGTATTAGTACGTTTTTAGACATTTCAAGCATTCTTTTATAATGTACATGTCTTAAATGAGCATGCCATAAATAAGAATCATCAATACTACAACAAGCCATGTATATAAAATATATAACTTTATTTCTTACATTCAACCTCAACACTCCATTACAATAATATCCAAATCCAGTGAATGTACCACACATAGATAATGCATACTTATCTAATTCATAGACTTGTATATATTTACATCAATTAATTACAGCACCAGAAACTAAGTTCTTCCTAATCTTAGGAACATGAATAACATTCTTAAGAAGAACACTTTTTCCAGAACTAAAACATAAAGAAACACAACCATGACCCACAACAGGCGCTTTATTTTGGTAACCTATGTATATCACCAATCCATCATTAACTACTTCATAATCCTGGAACCAAGAGTGATCTATACACACATGCCTACTCGGCTCCGAGTCTATCCACTGTGCATGATCATCATCCTAAACATAGAATGATCTAGGAATAGTGTTACATGATATATAAAAATAGTAGTAGTAATTTTAGAAACAAAAATTTGACCTTATGGTTTTGGACCTTGATCATTAGATCCTTGTCCAGAAGTTCTTGCACCATTTTTGTTCTTCTTCAAACGACAATCTCGCTTCATGTAACCGGGTTTGTTACAGTTCCAACACACAAGTTTTTCTTTCTCGTTTGAACCCTTATGATTGTCATCTTTCTTCTCCCTTTTTCCTTTGTCATTTTTCCAATGTTTGTCATCTTCAATCATGGTCATTGAAGATCCAGGAGCTTCCCTTTCTTCTCCCTTGTTGTAGAGTTCGAAATATGATGTGAGATGTCGAAGCATCTTTAGTCATGTTTAGTGTCGAAGTCAAATTTTATGTATTCGTTATATGTATTTCATAAGGCTAGTTTAGAGTTCGAAGCTTCAATGTCTTAGCCCTTATGTATTTTTTGTGCTTCTGTTAACTCCTATAAATAGGGGTAAGTATATGTATTAGAGTAACTTTGGTGGACTGTAAGAACACTTTACTCTTTCATATTGTGTACTCTTTTAGAAGCAATAAAGAGCTAAATAGATTATATTTACTTTTTTTGTTATTGATTCAACTCATACTCTGATTTCGCTCTTACATTCGATTCATACGAACTACAATTGGTATTAGAGTAGGATTCTTTCAGCGATTTATGATTTTCTCGTGTTTTCAAAAGTTTTTGAATCACTATTTTCGATTCAAAAATAATCCGAACTGTTGATCTAGAAAATCTTTTCTGATCAATGATTCTGCATTTCTTTTGATAAATCGAGTGTTTGTTGTTTGTTTTCTGGAAAATTTCTTCAATAGATTCTTCTTTCTGGAGCTTTTCATCATTATTGTCCGTACATCAATGGAGAACTTCAACATGAACACGATGACTCATTTTTCTCATCTTCTCAGTTCTTCAACCAAAATTCTGATGCTGATTCCTGAATATTACGAGCAATGGGCAGATAGAATGGAAGATTATCTCAATGCGATTGATGAAGATCTATGGTGCTGCATTTCTGGTGGAAATTGTCTTGCAGAAAGGATAGAACAAGTTGGAAATGCTAGTTCTGCTCCTGATGTTGTATTGGAAACAGATAAACAAAAAGCAAATGACGAGATGTTTGCGAGAAATCTATGGTTCTCTTCCACCGATGGTTTACAATTACGTACGTGGTTGCAAAATAGCAAAGGAGATTTTGGATACTTTGAAATAGAAGTTACAAGGAACTAAGAAGAATAAAAAGAGCTTAGTGAAGAAATGCTTGCTTAAATTGGGAGAATTCAAGCAGAAAGAGAATGAGACGATTGAACTCTATTATGATAGTCTTAACGAGTTGATCTTCAAGTGCAGTCGATATGGATTCAATCGTTCTACTCTTGACTAAAACCTCAACTTCTCGGTGAGACTTCAAAAGGAGTGGAGAAACATCAATTTGATGATCAAGACACAACAGAACTTTGATAACTATTTGCTGGGAGATCTCTATAATGTTCTAAAATCTCATGATAGTGAGATCAACGAAATAACTGAAGAAGGAAAAATGAATTTGGGATGTCCTCTTGCATTGGTTTCGAAGGTGTTAGGAAAAGAGTCTGAATTCGAATATGCTGATGTTGATGGTTCTAGTGATGAAGGTTTTCTCATGAATTCGGAAGATGAAGCTGTGGCTTCTTATTCAAACAACAAAGTTAAGAAGTCATTTAAGACGCCATTCAATCTGAAGTCCAAAGGAAATAGTGATTTCAAGTGAAACTCATCATCTGGGAAGAAGGTAAGAGAAGAATCGAAGGTTGAGAAGAAAGAGAGTAAAGTTACTGGTGAGAAGGTGGAGAAGAAGTTAAAAGGAGATTATGGTTTTGATTTCCACTACTGCAATGGTGCGAACCGTATGGCAGTTGACTTCATGTTGAAGAAAAGAGAGGAGAAAAAGGAAAAGGTGAAGGATGAAGCCTTACGCCGAAAGGCTGGAGGAAGTCACAGCAAGGATGAAGGGGATGTCGCTTGTAGCAAAGGGAAAAGGTGATGAGGATGGTACCTATCAAATCTGGTCATCTGGATTAGATGACGAAGAGATAAGAAACCCCACACATGGAGCTATGTATGCGAGGTGTGAAGATGGAAGTCAGGATGAGGAAAAAGTTACCGGTAAATGTTTCATTTCTATTGGAGCACACAAGTCTCCAATGACTTCGCAGGTATGTTCTCTTCTCGAATCCTTTAATATTCCTTTTAGTTTATATGATACTGTTTTGTCTGATTTCGATGATACTCTTACGTATGTTAATGACTTGCTTATTTATGTGATGCTGAAAAAATAGAAATCCTTATTGATAGAAACATTGAAACGATTGGAGTTGAAGAGGAGTAGAATAGACAATCTTAAGTTGCAATTGAAAATGTTACTACTGATTGGGATTATGTTAGAACAAATAATTGTTTTTTGATGAAACAATGTAACTTCTATTACAATTCTGCTAAGAGATTGTGTGCTAAACTAATAGATTTACATCATTCCTATGACATTAATAAGGAACAACATAGGAAAATATTGCCCTTTTTTGTATTTGAAAGGGAGAAAATAGATTCAATATCCTATGATTGTGAAAATAAAGATTCCTGAATTTGAAAAAGTCCCAAATGATTCATATGCATGTAGTATTGTTAAAACAGATGAATGTTTAGATGCTAATGATTTGGTACATATTGTGAATGAGACCTTGACCAAGACCGAACAAATAAACTTTTTGAAAAAGAATGAGAATTCGACATATGACTCTCAACACAGTTTTGCCGATATTAAAGACAATTCTAACAATATCAGTGAAATTGAGGGGGAAAAAGTTGTTGATTTGTTGGAATAATATTCCTTAATGATCGATAGATTCAAGCAGAAAAACAATAAATGAAACAATAAAGAACACAAAAATGGTTTGAATGATGTCGAATGATTAAACTTTAACACCTCAGAAGAGCTCAACGAAGAACTTCGACTGTAGAGGTGCTTAGGGTTACAATGTAAAAGATAATCAATGACTCTCGTTCTATGGCATACATGCATGCACTATATATAATACGTAACCCTAATCTATAATCACGGTTGGACAAGCCCAATACCGGACATACAAAAGAATAGCCCATGATGCAACACATAATACCCAACAATCTCCCCCTTTGCGTCAATGGAGCCGAGAGCTCACTTTAGTTGTTCTGTAGCAGACTTCTTGATAGGCTTGAACACGCTCGGTATGATGGCTAAAAGAGTTTGTCGAAAAGTGATGTACCACCGAAGCATGTCTGTGAAGTTCTTCTTATCAGACTCGGAATTCGCCTTGCACCGGTGAATGATATTGATGATGTGTTCTAGGCAGTTAGTTGAGAACAAAAGTTTGTCCACCAGAGCAAACAAGAACCTTTCACCTTTGGCTCTTGTAAACATCACTGTGAGGTGACCAGGATCAATTTAACCGAGAGTCATTTTGTTGACATCTCCTGGCTTTACAGTTGGCTTCACAGTCGGTTTCTTCCTCATGAAATTTGCCACCTCTTGATCCATCTTCGCAACTTCATGAATATAAGAGGCCCACATCCTTTTCAGATGTCCTAAGATTGGTTCATACTTTGTTGCATCAGTGAGAAAAATATTAAAGAGCAGAATCCAATCATGAGGACTCAAGTTAGGAAGAACTGCCATGGAGATAATAGAAACTGAGTTACTTGAACCTCGGTTTATCCTGAAAGAAACATTGACAAACTTCCCCGCAGACGACGATTTCAACACCTTAACTGTAGTAACTTTCTGAGCACTCCAGGTCAGGTACTGAGGCTGACTGAACTCAAGATAAAAATCAATAAGTTCACGGTCGACCTGAGGATGGGGTGAAGGAACATCAACTATCGGCTCAAAATAGTGAAAAACAAATGCCTTTCAAGTAATAGGCATGTCGAACTGCGAATCCCTTGTATTCTCGCAGTCAAAGGAGGTTACAGGCTCTAGCCAGTAGGTTCTTGGAAACTCTATCGCCTCCCGGATAAGTGTTTCTCTTGTCTAGGAAGGGAACAACATCTTTTTGCAACTTAATGCATCATCCTCTTCTTTCTTCTTTTTTTCTCTTTCCTCAGCCTCCTTTACAACTCGAAGAGTTTCATCTATCTCCTCATCCCTTTTCTTTTGGTTTAGCATTTCAGAAATAGTTTCTTGATCTTCGTCATCCTCATCATCTTCTCTAATAACACACTTTTTCCTTTCTTTGACACTAGAACCCGAAGCTAAATTATCCGTCGGTTCAGTTTTGACCTTCGGTTTAAGTGGAATAGGTTGTGGCTTCTCTTCTCCCCCTTGTTGCGGAGGAACAATTCTCTCCGAAACACCCTTCATTTCGCGTAAGAGTTCAAGTGAGGGAAGGAGTTTGAAGGTCAAATGATGAGCGTGAGAATAGGATCATGAGCCTGAAGCAGGGTATGTAACTGAGACAGAACATCCCCAGCACAGCTGTGAAAAACAGCTCGTTCGGTTTTCAACAGGGAAATTTCATGTTCAGCCTTGGCGAGTGCTGCTTGCTGCACTGCATTGATCGTCGTCTATTGAGCAAGATCATCTTTGAGTTGCCTTTCCATGAGAAGACCAGTAGTGAGCTTTTCAAACTGAGAGTCAATAGAAGACAAGAAAGTCTTATTATCAGCAGAGATGTCAGACCAGACAGTCTCAAACTTGGTCTGCTCCGCTTGAAGAGAGTGAGAAAGCGAATCAATGGACTCTGTGAGCTTAGAAGCATTGGAATCAACATGATCATTGAAAGAGTCAAGAAAAACCTTGGAGTCATGAATGAGATCTTTAACATCAGAGGAGGCTCGTTTGCACAGAGAAGTAGAATCATTGATTGCAGCAGTACATTTGTCGATGGATTCTATATATTGGTTCAGGGCTGTATCCATGAAGGCTTTGAGAACAACATCATTATACTTTGATGTCGAAGCGAACAGTGAATCAAGATTTTCGTGAACACTGTCGATTTGCTTCTTGGTTGCCGGAGTAGATTCATCTTCCTCACTGGGAATTTGGTAGGGACTATAGTAGGTAGAATCAAATTCAAATTCAGCTCCTCCAAGAACTGGATGAGAATCACTAGAAGGATTTGGTGAAAGAGGCTTTGTGGTGACTTTAGGAGGTTCTTCAGTCTGCGCCCCTACATCAGATGTGTTGACGTTAACGGAGGAATCTATGGTTGAAGTGATGATAGGTGTAGAGGAGAGGGTTGCGTTGGAGAAAATAGGTGGTGGTAATGGGGCGGTGGTGATTGGAGTAGAAATGATAGGCGGTGGTGGAGCAATAGTAGAAACTAGTGGTGATGAAGATGGGGGTGGAGGAGCCACGGTAACCTAAACAGTTGTCTTGGGTGAAGATGGAGGGGGTGTTGGAACAGAATCATTAACAAGATCCACCGGAGTTGGAGACCGAGGAGGTGTATTACCCCTAGGTGAACCTTTATGTTGATCTTCGTCATTGTCACCTGCAGACTGCTCATCCTTCGGTTCTGAATGTGAAGGTGAAGAAGTGAGTTTTCTATGAGCCATTTTCTTGATTTTCTTAGAAGGCTTGGTCGAGGAGGACAGACTCTGGACTAGTTGGAACCAGATCAAAGACCCATAGTCCAGGTTGATTCCATTGTAGATACCGTACAGGATCGTCATGAAGCATTTGTTTGATTCATCAGATCCACCAACACGCTCATCTAATCCCTTGTGAAGAAGGGTGAGCAACCCATTCCACTGTGGAGGTAAGCATGATTTCTTGAACTTGGTGAAGGTGGTAAGGACCTCAGTGTATCCCATTTCATAGAACATCTTGAACAATTGAGTTGTGGTGATGGAGTCTGGGGAGATGACTGAGGTGTCGACTGCAAGCCCTAGAAGCAAAATCGTCCTTTGGAAATTGAAGCTTTGTGAGTATGAATCTGAAAGTAGATGCACTCTTTGATTTTGTCGTAATGGGTTGTGGAGTATACTTGAGACAGGAGTGACATGGGAACAGATTCCACTTGAGTTAGAGCGATTATGAGAGGGGAATACTTGAGACATTCCACAACTTGAAGCATGTAATGATCATACAAGAATGGAGTCATCTGAATGATCATATTCTGGTTGGGCTTGATCGAAAGCAGGGATGACGATGCAGTTTGATCTTGAATTGATGAAGTATCTGCCATTGTAGAGCTTTGTGAAGAAGATGAACAGTTGAACGTTGCTTGTGATACTTAAGAGAGTTGTGAGGAAGGTAATAAGATGGAACAGTGCCACAAATTCTTTCTATACGGTTCCCATGAGAGAGAAAAAATATTGTGATAATGATGATATGATCTCTGAAATGGCGCCTGGAAAGTAGGGATGTGACTGTTTGGTTTCACCAGATAGACGTCAGCAGGCGTGATATTTGGAGTCGTTTCAAATTCACCCGCCCTTAACCAAAAATACGTTTAAACTTCTCATCTGATCAACAGCATCATGAAAATTCATAATCAACACGTTCAAGAGTGGTGGAAAATCATGAAGATTCTCGTGCATTAGTGTGCCAAAGAAAAAGAAATAAAGCAATAAGTGTATGGGATGTGAGTGATGTCAAATATGACATAAAGCTGAGTATCCCGGGAACGAATCTCTTCCTTCAAAGTCAAGAGAGACTTGAAGTGCTTGTGTGGTTTCCCGTGAGAATACAATCAAATGTTTGTTAAGAAGCATTGAAAGGCTTCTTTTTAATCATAGGCTTTAGAGGGTGGATAAACTTCAACCGAACTTCGATGCTTACCATTAGATCGAAGGTTGGAAGAGGTACTTGTGATACTGATATGGTCTGTTGAACAAGTAGGTCGGATAGGTGGGAAGTAACAGAATTTAGAATAGAAATCTCAAAAAACAAAAACTAAACTGGATCTTTTGGGAAGAAATGTCTTGTTGTTAGACAATTTCATAACGGTCACGCAAGAAAATAAAACGAGACTTCTTTAGGTAACAAGTTAAAGCTTGAATATTAAAATTCACAGTCAATTCTATAAAGGTGTTGGATTTTGGGTTTCACTTAGCACGTGGTGTATGCATCCAAGATCATAAACACAGAGTTTGTGTAACCATAGACCTCAGTGGTTATGTATGAGAGTCTCAAGGGTTACATTTATGAAATGATATGTGATGGAGAATTTTTTAGAGGAAGGGGGAAAAGAACCGAAAGTACCTTTTCTATATAAGATTGACAAAGTATAACTCTCCTTACTCATTTGATAGGAGAAGGTAGCTCAGGACGGAAGTGAATTTAGCAGCCTGATTGGGAAGAACCGATAGGTAGAATCAGTTCATTAAGGCTTCACTCATAGTCATTGAGGCTTCAGTCTACATGCAGCAGCATGCTTCTAGGGATGCTTAACTAGTTCAAGATAAGAAAATAATACCTGCCTCACCCCAACTTTTGTAGCTATGAAAAAGCACAACACCTAGAAATGGACAGAAAGAAGCAAACCATGCACACAAACAAAATAAACAAAAAAAAACTCCTTTCAAAAAAATAATTATATAAATTAAAAATAAAAAAATATTTTTGGATTTTTGATTTTTCAAAAAAAAAATAATAATAATAAAACATATAAGAAAGTTTTAAAAATAAAGTAGAGAAAATAATTAAGAAAAAGATTACTAAGTATACAGCTGAACATAAACCTTAAAGAAATGAAGCGAAATAAGTCGAGCGTTCGGTTCATTTCTGTTCCTTAAAATTCCGTAGCCAAAATAGACCGAGCGATCGGTTTATTTCGGTTCCTGAAAATTTTGGAGCAGAAATAGACCGAGCGTTCGGTTCATTTCGGTTCCCGAAAAATCTGCAACGAAAATAGACCGAGTGATCGCTTTATTTCGCTTAACTTAATTTTTAGTAAGAGGTTTGAGGTTTCGGTACTGATTCTGCTTCCATCATTCCTAAACCTTGTAAAATTTTGTTGAAGCTTGCTTCAGGTAAGGCTTTAGTGAATATATCAGCAAGTTGATTAGATGAGCAAACGAAATGAACTTCTATGTTCCCCTCTTCAACATGTTCCTTGATAAAATGATATCGCAGTGCAATGTGCTTGGTCTTTTAGTGTTGCACTGGATTGTAACATATTCTTATTGCACTTTCAGAGTCACAATAAAG
The DNA here is from genome assembly GCF_002870075.4 of Lactuca sativa. Taxonomy (NCBI): domain Eukaryota; kingdom Viridiplantae; phylum Streptophyta; class Magnoliopsida; order Asterales; family Asteraceae; genus Lactuca; species Lactuca sativa. Next base: position 10,489,718 of record NC_056629.2, read on the forward strand.
AGGTATCTTCTTCATACTTAGTCCATAGTCTCTTAATTGGCTTTGTATCTAGATCACTTGTAAGGTGCATGAGGCAGCAACAATATACTCAGCTTCGGCTGTTGAAAGAGACACGCAAGTTTGCTTTCTGGACTGCCAGCTAACAAGTTTTCCTTCAAGAAATTGGCACCCACTAGTTGTGCTCTTTCGGTCCAGACTGCATCCACCCAGATCAGCGTCAGAAAAGGCTTGAACAAAGAAACCTGATTTTGCTGGATACCAGAGATTGAGCAACGAGGTTCGCTTAAAATAGTGAAAAATATTCTTTACTGCCACCATGTGAGGTTCTCTTGGATTGGCTTGAAACCTGGCATAATAACAGACAGAGAACATAATATCTGGTCTACGAGTAGTTAGATACATGACCGATCCAATCAATTGTCGATGGAGAGTTTTGTCGAATGTAGGCTTTTCTAGAGATGATGTTAACTTAGTGCCAAACGCCATAGGAACCTTCACCTTCGAGTCACCCTTCATTCTAAATTTTTCTAATAGATTCTTCGTGTAAGCTTCCTGGTTAATAAAAATGCCTTCTGGTCCCTGTCTTATATTTAATCCAAGAAAAAAGTTAATAGGACCCATTGCACTCATTTCAAATTTAGTCTCCATCAGCTTCCGGAATTCAGCTGTTAAGCTAGGATTCGTAGAGCCGAAGATGATATCATTGACATAAACCTGAACAATCATAAGATGTTCACCTTCTTTCTCGCGAAAGAAGGTTGGGTCAACAGAACCTTGCTTAAACTTAGACAGTTTTAGAAAGCGAGTTAGAGTTTCATATCAGGCCCTTGGCGCTTGCTTCAGTCCATACACAGCTTTATCCAGTACATAGCAATGATCAGGGTATTTCTCATTTACGAACCCGGTTGGTTGTTCAACATACACTGTTTCTTCTAGTTCTCCATTAAGGAATGCACATTTCACATCCATTTGAAAAACTTCGAAGTTTTTTATGAGCAACATATGCTAGAAAGACTCGAACCGATTCTAATCTAGCTACAGGAACGAAGGTCTCCTCATAGTCTATTCCTTCTTCTTGGCAATATCCTTTTACCACCAGACGAGCCTTATTCCTAATAACATTGCCTTCTTTATCCATCTTGTTCCTAAAGACCAATTCAATCCTACCACAAACGTATCCTTTGGAGTGGGTATTAGTCTTCAAACACGATTGCGTTCAAACTCATGGAGTTCATCTTGCATTGCGTGTACCCAATCAGCATGATCAAGTGCAGTATTGACCGTCTTTGGATCAATTTTAGAGACAAACGAATTAAACATGCAAAATTCAACGTGTGAGAATAATGCAGTTTGTTTCACTTTCTGTTGAGAACGTGTGAGAACACGTTCAGATGATTCTCCTATTATATGTGATTTGGGATGATCTTTAGTCCACTTTGTTAGAGGAGGGTAGTTGGGGTCATAGGTAGGATTCAACTCTGCATTTACCTCTTCTTCAAATTCTGATCGATCATCTTCGTCATTTGAATTTTCATTCTCCCCCTTAGATGACGAAGTGGGTTCCTTGTCAGGTTCACGATCCTCCCCCTCGGTTGGAGTTGGATTCTCTTGCTCGGTTGGATGAGACACAGATGAGCTCTCCCCCTTGAATACTGTGTTGTTCTTTGGAGGGTCGATCATTAGCGTGGTTTGTAGGATCCTTTGCCATGTCTTTCGCAGCATCTTCGATAATCTTTTTCAGATGGTCGATTTTGTTGTCGGCTGCAGTCACCTCTGAGTGTGTAGCTTTTTCTGGTTCATCAAATAACCTCATATATTCTTCGAACAAATTTGAAATGGGGACCGAGACCTATCCTGATTCAGGAAAAATTTCCCCCGTGGCACTTTCTTTAGCCTGATCCTTTTTCATGTAGAGGTCATCAAAGGTTACGTAATAGGTTTCTTCAATATGTTTGGAGTGTTTATTCAAAACCCTATAAGCCTTTGAAGTGAGTGAATAGCCCAGAAAGATTCCCTCATCTGCTTTAACATTGAACTTGTTGTGGTTCTCTTTAGAGTTAAGAACGAAGCACCTTGAACCGAACACGTGAAAGAATCTGACGTTGGGCTTTCGGTTGTTCAGATTCTAATACGGGGTGATTGAGAATTGCTTGTTAAGTAAGGATCTATTTTGAGTATAACAAGTAGTGGCAATAACATCCGCCCAGAAGTATAATGGGAGGGAAGCGAAGCTCAGCATGGTTCTGGCTGCTTCACATAGGGAAGGGCTCCGTCTTTCAACGATTCCATTCTATTATGGAGTATAGGGAGCAGAGAAGTTATGAGATACTCCCTTGTAGGCCAGAAAGTCTTCAAACTCTTTATTCTTGAATTCAAGTCCATTGTTGCTTCTGATGTTTCTTACCACTTTTCGTAGCTCTAGTTCCACTTGCTTGATAAATATCTTTGAACAGAAGCCACAACCTATTCCACTTAAATCGAAGGTTAAAACCGAACTGAAGGATAATTTAGCTTCGGTTTCTAGTGTCAAAGAAAGGAAAAACTGTGTTATTGGAGAAGATGATAAGGATGACGAAGATCAAGAAACTATTTCTGAAATCCTGAACCGAAAGAAAAGGGATGAGGAGATAGATGAAACTCTTCGAGCTGCTAAGGAGGCTGAGGAAAGAGAAAAAAGAAAAAAGAAGAGGATGATGCATTAAGTTGCAAAAAGATGTTGTTCCCTTCCTGGACAAGTGAAACACTTATCAGGGAGGCGATAGAGTTTCCAAGCACCTACTGCCTGGAGCCTGTAACCTCCTTTCTTTCAATACCATGCTTCATCATCTTGCTGAGTAGATGATTGTAATGATCAAACGTCTGAAGGAAAGTCTCCTCAGGTTTTTGAGCAAAGGCGCCGAACTCAGATAGAAACAAGATTTGTATTGATTGCTCTAGATCTTCATCGGTTGAATACAGTTCTTTCAGTCTGTCCCATATCTCTTTTGCAGTAGAGCATGAACTGACCAGACAGAAGGTGTTTGCTTGTAGGGCAAACTGAATCATCCTTAAAGCTTTGAGATTGCATATTAGCATATCTTTTTCATCTTGTGCTATCTATTCTATTTCCAATAAAAGCTGATTATATTCCTTTTGATTCTTCACTGTCCTGTTTGTTCCAGAATGGATGAATGGACCGATCATAATGGCTTCCCAGATGAGATAGCCATTATCTTTAGATCCAATCACATAATCTTCAAAGTGATGCGCCCATACTTCGTAGTCTTGAGTGTAGAAAATAGGAACCCTTGTAGTGGATCCAATGTTGTTTGAGATGTTAATGGGATTGGCTTGAGAGTCGTCGTGTGACATGATGAGCTTGTTTTTCGGGTCTGCTAGAATCAGACTTGTAATCTAAAGATTAGGGTTTTTATCAAACACTAGACTAGGTGGTCAACTTAAAGTAGAGGACCTTTATATAGTTGATAAAAGTGGAAACCTTAAAGAATTATTCACACAAAAGAGATGCATATGAGTAACACAATCTTCTGCTCTGATATGAATTGTTGGAATAATATTCCTTAATGATCGATAGATTCAAGCAGAAAAACAATAAATGAAACAATAAAGAACACAAGAATGGTTTGAATGATGTCGAATGATTAAACTTTAACACCTTAGAAGAGCTCAACGAAGAACTTCGACTGTAGAGGTGCTTAGGGTTATAATGCAAAAGATAATCAATGACTCTCGTTCTAAGGCATACATGCATTCACTATATATAATACGTAACCCTAGTCTATAATCACGGTTGGACAGGCCCAATACCGGACATACAAAGGAATAGCCCATGACCCAACACATAATACCCAACATGATTGTTCTCAGTTATCTGTCATTAATGTCACTTCCATGACTAAGGGTAAATAAATTTGTAATGATTCAATGGAAAATGTTAACATTGACCAACCCTCAACATTGAAAGTTCATGACTATCATAGTGTGATTGTCGAAAATAGTCAAACTCATAGTGATAATGATGAAGAAGATGTTCCAATTGAAAAACTATTCGTAGAGTTGTTTTCGATCAAGTTTATGAGGAAACAGAGAAATTCGAAAAAGTGATGAAGGAAAAAGGTCCTCATTATCTCGAATTGAACTCAGTTTTTTTTATCAAAATTTCAAATGCACCGATGAATTGGTGTTTCCCAATCAGGTGTTTGTCACTACAAGAAATGGAGACAAAGTGAATTCTGAAATCAACCAAATTGTTGTTGAAGATAACAAAGAAGTTTCGGAAGAAGGTTTTTTCTCAAATCAAATCACGGTTGAAAATACTCTTAACAAGAACTCATCTACTTTCCAAAGGCACAAACCAAAAAGAACTTGGGAAGTGAAGACAGAAGAAGCAAATGATAACAAACAATCAAATGAACCAGTTTCTCAAAATCAAAAGAGAAAAGCACAAATTTTCAATGAACAAATTCAAAAGGTTTCAAAAGATGGAGGAATTTCGATGTCAAAAGCTCGAAACAAGGTGTATTGGAAAATAAAAAGTCTTTTAAGAAACCAAAAGATTTTTCACAAAAATCGTCTGATCAGAGAACGATTGAACAAGTTCAGACTTTTTCACAAAATAGGTCTTTTACTCAGAAACAAACCCACTCTAAAACAAAATGATTTTTCAAAAAGTCATACAAACGTTCAAAAACCAATTAAAAAATCGAATGATCAAAAATCAAGATATGAGAATTTTGTTCAAAACTAACAACAAATGAATTTTGTTCCCAATCATCAAAGTGCAAGGTTTTCACAAACAATTTTCATAAAAATGGTTTTAAACAAAATGAACAAAGACATTTTCATCAATTTCAAAATCAAAGATGATTTTCGAATGGACAAAAAATTTGTAATCGAACATCTATCGGTTATAACAAACTTTTTCAAAACTATTTTTAAACCCATGCAAAAGAATTATTTCGAAAAAGAGAATTTGAAAATCTAAATGTCAAAGGCAAGAGAAACGAGTCATTTAAATCAAAGCACCTGACTTTCCCAATCCTAATTCGAAGCAACAAGTCAAAGCTTCATTTGTAAAAGGGAAAAACTGACTCAAAGAATATCAATCATTTGCTTGAAGGAAAAGGAAAGCCATACCAACCAGGGAAGTTTTCACAAGAGGAAATCAGGTATGCCTACGAAAACTACTTGAATGAGTCACAAACTGGAAGTTCTTCGTCAAAGGAATCCAATCTTCTGTTCGAAAATGGAAAGTTGTTCCCAAAGCAAAAGTTGAAGTAAAACGAACTGCTAAGGAAAAAGGGAAAGTCATTGTCAAACCTAAACTAATGAATATTTTCATTTCGATACTTAAATCTATAGAAGTTGACTTGATAGATAGTTTGATATGTAAGGTTATGAATTGGGTTTTAGGATCTTCATTTCGTAATGCATTTCACTATAATCACCAAGGACCCAAAAATCCTTGGGGACCTAAATTCTTTAATTGACTGCAGGTATTAAGTGACGAGCAATACGATGAACACTGGTACATCAACAGTGGTTGCTCTTGTCACATGACAAGATGAAAGGAAAATTTACGAGATTATCGAATTTTGGAAAATGTTGGAGTTGTGAAATTTGGAAATAACCAAAAATGCAAGGTTAAAGGCTATGGGAAAGTTACAAATGCCAAGTTCACAGTCAATCGAGTGGCATGCGCTAAAGGTCTTACACACAACCTAGTTAGTGTTTCACAACTTGTTGTGGGCACTGGTAATTAAGTAGTCTCCGATGAGTAAGGCAGTGTCATTTCGAATAAAGAAACCAAATAGGTTTTGCTTAAGTATAAGAGGAAGGGGGATATGTCCACTCTCGACATCAAGCCAATCATTAGTGTACCCTCTATTTGCTTACTTTCAAAGGCATTATCTGATTTGAGTTGGCTGTGGCATCGTAGACTGTCTCACCTGAATTTCAAAACTCTCAATAAATTGGTGGTAAATGATCTTGTTCGAGGTTTACCTATTTTAAAATTTGACAATGATTCGTTATGGGCAACATGTAAACAGGGGAAGCAACACCATCAAGTTCATCCAATAGTTATCGATTTGAAGATCATCGAACGTCTGGAACTTCTTCACATTGATCTTTGTGGGCCTTTGACTATTGAGACTCTCAACAAAAAGAGGTACACATTGGTTATTGTCGATGATTTTTCATTGTTTACTTGGGTTTACTTTCTTCGTTAGAAGTTAGAAACTACTCAAGTAATGATCGATTTCATCAAGCACATTGAACTCAGCTTAAGAAAGAAAGTCAGAAAGATCAAAAGTGATAATGGCTTAGAATTCAAAAATCATGTTCTTGATTCATTTTTGGCTAATCTAGGGATTGCACATAATTTTTAATCTCTTTACACGCGTCAACAAAATGGTGTTTTCGAAAGGACAAACAACTCTCTTTGCGAAGCAGCGAGGACTATGCTTACCTATGCGACTCTACCTCAATATCTATGGGCAAAAGCAGTTTCAACACCATGTTTCACTCAAAACCGTTCATTTATGCATCGTCGTTTTAATACCACACCCTATGAGATTATTAACAATCGAAAACCAAATGTGAAAATTTTCCATGTTTTTGGTTGCAGATGCTTTATAATGAATCTTAAAGATAACCTTTCAAAATTTCAGTCCAAAGCTGAATAAGGAATATTTTTGGGATATTTTCATAACTTAGTTGCATATCGGGTGTTGAACAAGCAAACAAGGAAGATTGAAGTAACTTTCAATCTAACTTTCGATGATTACCATGTCAAGCGTGTCAAAAAGACTTTTGAACATAAACTAATCCTCATAGAAACAAATGATGAGTCAATTATTACTAATTCTTTCGATTTTGATTATGACATAATTCTTGGTGTTCCTGTTAGTGCAATAGATGCGAAACTTCATGCTAATGATAATCAGATTCCTAAAGCATCGAAACATTCTAATGATTTGACTATAACTCGGGAAGATGATGTTTCACATTCTACAACAAACTCTGTGATACATGCCAAAAGTCATCCGGTGTTGAAAAATGATCAAGTGGAGGGGGAGAACTTGAACTCTACTGTTGACGGGGAGTATAGACATTCGAATGCTGATGTCGAGGAGGAGCATGGATGTTCGACTACTGATTTCAAGAGGGGGCATCAAAATATAAATCCAATTGTCGAGGGGAGCAAAATGGATTTATACCTAATATTTAAAATCAGACAATCTACTTTTTTAGTGCCTATGTTTCTAACTACCTAGAAGAGTTACAAATGTTGATCATTCCTCTTAATCACTCTGTGCATTCAACAGTCATGACTTCTTCTTTTTCAGTGCCTATGACCGGTTATCTTTGGTCGGATCTACTGTTGTGTCCAATAAAACCTCCGAAATCGTAACGTTTCAACTTATGAATGAGAAAAAGTACAATCTCATGAAGAAACACATTGCACATGTAACGTCCCAAAATTGAACACTAAAAATTTTCTTTTAATAAAACATTACTTAAAGCAAAATCATCAATCCAAACATAATCAGAGTATTAATTTCCAAAACACATGTTCGTTATCAGATTAAAACATTCTCAGGCTGTCTAATCTATGGTGTGTGCCATGCGATCACCCCGAGCTCTTCCCTCCGCTACCGGAAGTACCTGAAACCAAAACTGAAAATTGTAAGCATGAAGCTTAGTGAGTTCCCCACCCTACCACATACCATACATAACCACACACTGCACATACTGGGCCACGCCCGCTATCCTACGCCGCGCCCCTGCCTTGGGCCTCGCCCGCTACAACGGCCCCGCCGCTCCAAGCCCCGCCTGGCTTCGAGCCCCGCTCGAATATAGATCTGTTTCACTTAGACCTCGCCTGTCACAGGGCCTCACCCGCCAATAAATAATAACACATAGACATATCACAACACTTAAGCTGAACACATACGACTGATCCTGTCCTAAGGCCTCGCCTATCCTGGGCCTCGCCCCTACCCTGATACTGATGAGTCATGGAGCCCCGTCCATGCTCTTACTGATTGTGAGATACGGGCCCAGTCCACACTCACTATTTTCCTAACTCGGGCCTCGCCCCTGATCTGCTGCTAATGAGATTTGGAACACCATCCACACTCTCCTATTGGTGAGTTACGGGACCTCGCCCACACTCACCTCCCTACCAGGCACATACAAGCATCACACAGACAAAAAGTATAAACTATCACATAAACCATTCCTTGGGTACCCGCCCGCTACTACTGGACCTCGTCCTGAATATCATACTAGCATACTATGCCTAGGGCTAACCCCCGAGTCTTCTACTCATAACTACATGGGCCGGCATTGTGGCCTTAGACCCATTCACACAAAGGGAAAATCACCTGCACTGGCTGAACTTGCTGACGATCCCACTAGTCGCTGCTCAGCACCCTCTGAACTTCTGCTCCACTCATTCCCCGAGCTACCAATATCAATGCAACACTGAGTTTAACTGACCCCCAAAAGACAACCAAGCCAACTCTAGCCAAAGTCAAAGTCCTGGTCAAAGTCAATCTTCCAGATCAACCCTACTCGCCGAGTCACCCTACTGACTCGCTGAGTTCATATGTTCAGAGTCCTTCCATTCGCGACTTGACTCGCCGAGTCAGTCCATGACTCGCCTAGTCTACCGATTTCCGATTCCTGACCTGTCCAACTTACCAAGTCTCCACTCGACTCAATGATTCGAGTCTCAACTCGAAGGGTTTGGGGTATCGCGACCTAACTCGCCGAGTCCAAGAACAGACTCACCGAATCCAAGACTCGCCGAGTTGTTCTTCCAACTCGCCGAGTTCCTGCCCAACTTCATCTAACTCGACGAGCTGTTCATCCCACTCGTCGAGTTCCTCCAAATCTTTATGCTACTCGTTGAGTCCACTCAAAGGACTCGCCGAGTACATTCAGATCTCCATACATCCAGAGGACTTTTGAGTCATGCATGGACTCCAAACTGTAGATCTACCCTTCCCAAGTCTATTCCTCACGTAAAGTTGCAAAATTTACGTGTAGAGAAGGAGATCTAGGCAAACTACACCATAAACTAGGGTTTAAGGCAAGGAGGCTCCATAATCAACTCAAGGGCGAATACTTTATGCTTCTCCAGACCATAATATGCTTAGATCCGAAGTGGCAACTTCAGATCTGGCTTCTAACTCAAATGGATACCATCATGGCTAAAAAGCTCCAAAACTCACACATAGATCTAGGTGCAAAAGAGTCCAAGAACTAGTTTATTACCTCTAAATGTTTAGAAATATCTTCCTAATCCCAGATCTATAGCCCCTTCTTGCACCTCCAAGATCCTTCTTCCTTCTCCAAGCTTTAATGCACTCTTCATGACAAAAATTGGCTCAATCAATGGATATGGCGGCCAGGGTTTGGTGTTTTGGGTTAGAGAGGTAGTAAAGGAACCCTAGGGAAGAGAATGAGGCGCTTAAATAGGCTCCAAGTCCCGAATTTAGGGTTTTCCTCGCACAAACCAAACTCGCATAGTCTCCTTGGTCGACTCGTCGAGTCGGTCACTTACTCCTCGACCCGGATCCCGCTCGGACTCGCTGATTCGTCCCTTAAAATTAGGGTTTTCTTTCTTTTCTTGGCCTTCCAGACTTTGGGTGTTACAACTCTCCCCCACTTAAACTAAACTTCGTCCTCGAAGTTTTCTATGGCCAGCCACCTGCGATCTGCGTCCAATACCCCACCAATTATTCCAACACCAGCTGCCTACCTTCACGGGCCTTCCGCTCGGTCATTCCGACTAACATTAATCCTTGCGGATAATCATCTCGGGTCAACCCTGACCCTGAACATTCTAGAAACGCAACTTACTCAACCGACAATCCTTCTGGTACTCTCCGAGTACTGCAGCTGAATCTATAAGGGGTTCGCCCCCTCTTTCCTTGTGCGATTTCCTCCCTTTCCAGGGAAACCTTCCATAACCAACTACTTCCTCTGCCACTGTGAAGACCTTATCTTCACCAAATCCATTACTCTCGCTACTTCCTGTACAGGTCATTATTGCCAGTATCCACTGGCATTTCTTTCTATTATAATTTGGTGTCAAGCACCCCACGATCAACTAACTGAATTCCACCATATGTTGCATACCCGCACTACCACTGACTGGAAATTCTGCTATTCCTCATCCGATTTCCGGATGAACTGAGACCACCCTGGTCCCTACCAACCTATCAGTATCTCGATTTTCGGCTCCCACCGATCGCTGTCCCAACACCTCTACTAGTCACTCTCGACGACTTTCAAGGAAACTTCGACCACCTATAACTGCTCAATCTATTCTGCCATACAGGCACTACAATTCCTGGGATCCCCGATCTCCTATCTTGACACTAAGGTCCCTACCAGGTCCCACCTGTGCTGCTAAAACTCACGGGCCTCGCCCACGGGTCTCACCCGCCTCTATCTGTCTAGTCATACTTGTCTAGCCATTCTCGCTCGGGCCTCGCCCATGGGTCTCATCCAACCATACTACTGAGCAACCCTGCTCTCAGGTCTCACTTATACTGCTATTCTCATACGGGCCTCGCCCACGGGTCTCACCCAACTATATCTTGGAGCGGCCTCTCCCAAGGTCTCACCTCTCTAGGGCTATACAGGAAAACTCCCTATCATTCTCATCCACTACCCATTCCTGATCCCTATCTGATCACTAGGAGATAAGGGCCTCGCCCCAACTCCGCCAACGAAGCTACTATGGAATGCTACGGCTGCCCCGTAGTATGACAACACTTCCCACCACTAACTGCTAGTGAATGCTACGGATGCCCCGTAGTCTTACAACACTTCCCACCACTGACTGCTAGTGAATGCTACGGCTGCCCCGTAGTCTTACAACACATTCCACTACTTACTGCTAATGCGAAAGCACCCTATGCTATCAGTTCTCAAGATCTTCCTTCTGACTCACTCGAGCCCTACAGGCGATCCCCCATCCTGAATTCCCAACCACATACTAACCATCACCAGTACACGCACTGGCTGAGGGGGGGGGGAGTTTCTCAAGCTCCCAACCTTGGACTTCTCAATCCATCAATGTTGTACCACTTCTTTTTCCTTCTCGGAGGTCGCGCACTCATTCTGGATCTGCGTGCTCTTACCTTTGCCCGCTTGGAGGATTCTCCCCCACTTCGATCCTGCTTAACCCTTGCTGCTCAATGCTTGAAAAGAAATCCCAATCCTCGCTACCATTCCAAAATCAACCTGCTGAGAAACCCCAAGCTTACCATAGCTAGGGATCTAACTAATCCAATTCTAAAACCATATGGCTCTGAATTAGCGAGACATACCAAGTCCCTCCCAGGCATGGCGAGACATACCAAGTCCCTCCCACGCATGCTACAGTTACTGCATCCTAAGCAACCTTCCCCAATAGAGCGCATCCCTTAACTACCATTCAAATATCCAAGGTATGCAGATGGCATATAACTCGATCACAAGCGAGCCGCAGAAAAATAAAATACTCATACCGATAATGATGCAGAACCATAACAATATAATCATGCACAAACAAAAGAACTGAAAACGGAAATCGCATACCTGCAACGTCCGATGCTGCTTGCGCCTCCAAGGTAGGCATCTAAAAAGCCCTGCCTCCTACTGCAGGCGCCTCTGCACGGCCCTGACGGCCATCTGTGATCCTCAAATTTGTAGGGGCAGGTGCCATCACCCGTCCCGCTGAAAACAAACTGGGGCACTGGGCCTTCTTGTGGCCCCGCTGATTGCAGTGAAAACATATCAAGTCTGATCCCTGTGTCGTGGTAGCAGTATAATCCCTGCTAAAATGACCAGTCCGACTGCACTTGAAGCAGCCAGACTCACCGCTGCTACCACTCCTGCACGCGCCCCCGTGCGCCCTGCCATACTTCCCGCATCGACTGCGGTCCTGATAATCCCTCGATCTCAAATCCGATCCCTTGGGCCTTTTGCCCGAACTCGCGGATACCTGAAACTCACCCGGCTTCCTCTTCCGGATCTGCTCCACATCAATTTCCCTCTCCTTGGCCCAAGAAATCATATCTTACAAAGTCTTACAGCCGGACCTGCTCACGAACTCCCTGATGTCAGCCCTCAACATCTCGTGATATCGGGCCTTCTTTATCTCCTCCTCCGCGACATACTGCGGTACAAGAAGAGCCCTCTCCCTGAACTTGGCAGTGATCTTCGCCACAGTCTCAGTGGTCTGCGTCAAATCCTGAAACTCCTGTGCCAACTGCTGCACCTCAATAATTGGCAAAAACTCTGCCCTGAACCTGGCCGAGAAATTGCTCCAAGTCATCGCGTCCAACGCGACATCATCCCCCAAAGCATGACCAATCTCCTCCCACCAATCCCTCGCTCTGTCCTTCAGAAGACAAGAAGCGAGTCTGACCTTGTCCTCCTCAGGACACTGGCTCCTACGGAACGCGTTGGCAACATCAGCCAACCATCTGCTGCTAGCGATGGGGTCCCTAGCCCCATGATAATTTGGTGCCCCGCAAGCCCTAAACTCTCGAAATGTCAAGGTACGCGCTCCCATCAAAGCCATCATCTCGGTACGGAAGGCTCCCAGCCTCTCATCCAAAATCTCCAATATACCCTCCTTGACCGTGCCCATACTATCTTCCACATCTATCCGTACTTTCCTCAGGAGTTGCTTCGATTCCACCAGGTCCCTTATCCACTACTACAACTCCCAGCACTATCTCATCCTAGGCTTACCCTAGGGAAACCTCTGACTCAACTCAACCAGTCCTTAGCTGCTGAAGGTCTCCTTGTGATGCCAATTAGCCATTACTTGGATACCATCACATGTGACGAGGCTCAGATAATCCTTCGAGTAAAAGACTCGTCCCTACAACGGTTAGACTCAAACGAGAGCTGCACAATAGGGCCAAATCTAGCACTCTAAGATTATTCAACCCTGATCACATGTGACGTACGTATTCACCTAATGGCTAACTCCCATCACTCAGAATCCCACAATGTACAAAGCAAGCAGCATTCAGACAAGGGAAAATCTAATCATAACATACTCAAGCAATCATATCCACATAGCAAGAAATTGAACTAGCATGCAACACAAACTCATAGACTCACTCAAACTCATAAACTCAGGCATAACCTAAACATGCTATCCTACTACTGTCTAATCAGCACTATCATGCAGCTCAAAGCACATATAATAGGCACATAAGGCATCATCCCTAGATCCTTAGTCCTAATCTAGCATGTTGTTCTATTATATGATAATCATAACATAAACTTGTATGGGTATTTTGGGGTACTTACTTGAGCTCGGTTGATTGCATGCACCACACCCCTTTTCTCTTTTCAAAGTTCTTTTTCTTTCAAAATTCTTTTTGCTTTTCTAAAACTGTTTTTCGTTCTCAAAATTATTTTTACAAAACTGTCTTTTCATTTTTGAAAACTTTTTATCCGACCCCTTAGTTTGAGTTCAGGCACACCCGAGAGTATGCCTGAATCCCTCAAACCAAGGCTTTGATACCAACTTGTAACGTCCCAAAATTCAAGACTAAAAATTTTCTTTTAATAAAACATTACTTAAAGCAAAATCATCAATCCAAACATAATCAGAGTATTAATTTCCAAAACACATGTTCGTTATCAGATTAAAACATTCCCAGGCTGTCTAATCTATGGTGTGTGCCATGCGATCACCCCGAGCTCTTCCCTCCGCTACCGGAAGTACCTGAAACCAAAACTGAAAACCGTAAGCATGAAGCTTAGTGAGTTCCCCACCCTACCACATACCATGCATAACCACATACTACACATACTAGGCCACGCCCGCTATCCTGGGCCTCGCCCCCTGCCTCGGGCTTCGCCCGCTACAACGGCCCCGCCGCTCCAGGCCCCGCCTGGCTTCGAGCCCCGCTCGGATACAGATCTGTTTCACTTAGGCCTCGCCTGTCACAAGGCCTCACCCGCCAACAAATAATAACACATAAACATATCACAACACTTAAGCTGAACACATACGACTGATCCTGTCCTAAGGCCTCGCCTATCCTGGGCCTCGCCCCTGCCCTGATACTGATGAGTCATGGAGCCCCGTCCATGCTCTTACTGATTGTGAGATACGGGCCCAGCCCACACTCACTATTTTCCTAACTCGGGCCTCGCCCCTGATCTGCTGCTAATGAGATATGGAACACCATCCACACTCTGATTGGTGAGTTACGGGACCTCACCCACACTCACCTCCCTACCAGGCACATACAAGCATCACACAAACAACAAGTATAAACTATCACATAAACCATACCTTGGGCACCCGCCCGCTACCACTAGACCTCGTCCTTAATATCATACTAGCATATTGTGCCGAGGGCTAACCCCCGGGTCTTCTTCTCATAACTACATGGGCCGGCATTGTGGACTTAGACCCATTCACACAAAGGGAAACTCACCTGCACTGGCTGAACTTGCTGACGATCCCACTAGCCACTGCCCGGCACTCTCTGAACTCCTGCTCCACTCGCTCCCCGAGCTACCAATATCAATTCAACACTGAGTCTAACTGACCCCCGAAAGACAACCAAGTCAACTCTGGCCAAACTCAAAGTCCTGGTCAAAGTCAATCTTCCAGATCAGCCCTACTCGCCGAGTCACCCTACTGACTCGCTGAGTTCATATGTTCAGAGTCCTTCCATTCGCGACTCGACTTGCCGAGTCAGTCCATGACTCGCCGAGTCTACCGATTTCCGAGTCCTGACCTGTCCAACTCACCAAGTATCCACTCGACTCACTGATTCAAGTCTCAACTCGAAGGGTTTGGGGTTTCGTGACCTGACTCGCTGAGTCCAAGAACAGACTCGCCGAGTCCAAGACAACCTTCAATAGACTCGCCGAGTTGTTCTTCCAACTCGCCGAGTTCCTGCCCAACTTCATCTGACTCGACGAGCTGTTCATCCCAATCGTCGAGTTCCTCCAAATCTTCATGCTACTTGCCGAGTCCACTCAAAGGTCTCGCCGAGTTCATTCAGATCTCCATACATGCAGAGGACTTTTGAGTCATGCATGGACTCCAAACTGTAGATCTACCCTTCCCAAGTCTATTCCTCACGTAAATTTGCAAACTTTACGTGTAGAGAAGGAGATCTAGGAAAAATACACCATAAACTAGGGTTTAAGGCAAGGAGGCTCCATAATCAACTCAAGGGCAGATACTTTATGCTTCTCCAGACATAATATGCTTAGATCCGAAGTAGCAACTTCAGATCTGGCTTCTAACTCAAATGGATACCATCATGGCTAAAAAGCCCCAAAACTCACACATAGATCTAGGTGCAAAAGAGTCCAAGAACTAGTTTATTACCTCCAAATGTTCAGAAATATCTTCCCAATCCCAGATCTATAGCCCATTCTTTCACCTCCAAGATCCTTCTTCCTTCTCCAAGCTTTAATGCACTCTTCAAGACAACAATTGGCTCAATCAATGGACATGGCAGCTAGGGTTTGGTGTTCTGGGTTAGAGAGATAGTAAAGGAACCCTAGGGAAGAGAATGAGGCGCTTAAATAGGCTCCAAGTCCCGAATTTAGGGTTTTCCTCGCATAGGCCAGACTCGCTGAGTCTCCTTGGCCGACTCGCCAAGTCGGTCACTTACTCCTTGACCCGGATCCCGCTCGGACTCGCCGAGTTCCTCCTTGGACTCGCCGAGTCGTCCCTTAAAATTAGGGTTTTCTTTCCTTTCTTGGCCTTCCAGACATTGGGTGTTACAGCACAGATCATGAAATTTCGCAACACTGGTCCGTTTTATGAAGTGATGAATGACCAAGTGATCCATATGTTCAATGAGATGGGTCATCAACCCCCATTCACCGGAATCAGTCAGTTCAAGAAGTATTCTTTACCCTGCATTTGGAATTTTCTGTTTGGAATTTTTCTTCATTGTTTCACAGGTCGCAGTGATGGTCTTGACAAAACCGAGTTGGAGATCTATGCCTTGATCGCTGGCTTATATTATGATTTAAATGTGGATTATGTTTCTCAGTTATGGGAGGAGTTCGAAACTGGTATATCACACAACAATGTTGAAAATGGTGTTTCGTGTGCTAGATACTAAAGTTTGATTCTTCAAGAGAAGTATGAGAAGGAAGGAATTATTGTTCCATCTGATGTTCCAAAAGTAGAATTCATAATCTATCAACATCCGAAGACTGTTAATGATGATTTAGAGGTTTTTCCTTCAGTTGCATGAATTTTGGATGCCATTCTTCGAAAGGTGGATCTGTATCCCTATTCTTGTTGCTTATCTTTCAACAATCAACCCTGATGTACAAATATGGGTTTTGTTGCCCAAAGGAATTGAAAGGACATTGGAACATAGTAAAGGCTCCAAGAAGTCTACAAAGGTTTCAAAACCTAAATCAGTACGTGAGGCAGTTGAGAAGGAGGTTATGAAGCCTGTTCAAGACCCTGCTGTTCAATAAATTCAAAAGGAAGTGGTTCCTTAGAAAACACGAGTTCTTAAAAGAACCAAGAAGCTAACACACACACCTCGTCATTCACTAGAACGACCTATTGTTGACAAAGTTCCTGAGAAGTCTCTTTCTTCACCAAAGGAGGATTCTATGTCGAAGATCACGAAGATTCGCAAACCCCAACTCAATCGAAGGGGTCTTATTATTAGAGAAATTCTTGCTCCTGTTTCTCTTGCTTCAAAGAAATGAAGAGCACATTCCATGGTCAAGAAGATCAAGAAGAAGAAGAAGCAATTGGAAGATCCTTTGGATGAGTTTGTTCAAGAGACTAATTTCGAAGATGATAGTACTCAACCTCATATTCGCAATAAAGATATTAGCTTCGCATCACCTCAAAGGGACTCTCCTATCAAGTTGGCTTTTGAGGCGACTGGAAGTCTAGATGGCTTTGTGAACGTATCTAATACTGACACATCCACTCCTTTGTGTGATTCTTTAACTATTTCCATCCTTAAGCAGACCTTTGTCATACCACTTGAAGTTTTGATGGCTGAATCCATTTCGAAGGAGGTTCGAACTTCAGGCATACCTGTGAACATATCTAATATGGACACAAATGTTAACAAGGTTGATGGGATGCTGACTTTCGAAGCTCAAGCTAACCCCACTATTGCAACTTCATTGGTTACAATTTCAATTATCTTATCATCCACAATCGAAACTACCCTCATCGATACTTCTACTTCCTTACCTCCATTTCATACACCCACTCCCATTTCACTACATGCTTCCTGTAACGCCCGTAGATCACGGCTAGTCAATTTAGAGACGATAAGTGTCAAAAATGACTTTTTGATAGAAGATTATTTAGAATGAATAATCTTAACTAAGTTGTAGTATATGTTACAAGGATTCCGTACATATAAAGAACGCCCAAATCTGACTTCGTATGAAGAAGTTACGATTTATCGAATTTTCGGCTTAGCGGTATGTAGCCTGAAATACTCGATTTGAAATCAATCGGTTTTTTAGCCAAAACAATCTAAACGAGAATCAAAGATCTCGTTGTTGGTATTGAAGCGATGAAAACTTAGGCGAGAACGGACGTCAAACGAAGAAGTTATGATTTTATAACGAAATTTTCCTGTCCGGGCCTACTAAAAAAATAATAAAAATAAATTCAAAATTAGCCGACGAAGTCTAAACAAATGTTGTAGAACGTAGTCTCACCTACGCGTGGATATAAAGAACGTCGAAAACGGAGTTCGTATGAAGAAGATATGAATTTTCGAAGTTTATTAAACAACTAATAATTAAATTTAATTATTAAATCCTGGTATTATCCGAAGACGAGTCATCGGACTCATCCGCAGTACGCCCCGTGTACTAGCCTACGCCCCGCGTACACCGAGGTATGTCGACATTCGCACTCGAGTATTTCGGATACGTAAGCCATGACGATCTGAGGCGTACGCCCCGCGTACTCTGAGGTTCCAAGCTCTATAAATAGGATCCGAAGGCAGCCGACTCCTTTGCTATCTTTCTCTCTTCTCTCTCACGTTTTGCATCGTTTTGCATGCCAGAAGTACCCCAAAGCCCCGGTAATATCCTCGAGCCCCGAAGCAAGTCCCGAGATCCCGAAGATCATGAGAAGTGTGATTCCCGAGCCGAAGCTCTGCCCGCGAAAAGCTCGATTTTTGTAGAGATCTTCCAGATCTGCTGAGGATTACTACTTCTGCAAGTCGTAGTGCTGTCCGATCATCTTCTGATCAAGTGAGTGTATACTACCTTTCATAAACACAATAATAATACAAGTATGGTTTGAGTGTATTAAGTATATTGTTGTTTATATGTGTGAGAGTGTAGATACTTTCTTCTAACACATAAATATGAAGTATTTGCTATGAAATACGTGCTGTGTTTATATATTATTTGTCTATTTGAGATGGGCGTGGAGTTGATGTTTTATACAAGTGTTAAATGATTTAAACTGTGTAAGTATTTATATCTACGAAAATGTTGAGTAGAACTTGGGTAGATGGGATAGTTGGTGACTATGGAGTTAGCGCCTATTGTATAAACCTTGGCGACGATGTGACTTCGTGCCTATTTGATGAACCTTGGCGACTATGGAGTTAGCGCACGTTGAGTAAACCTTGGCGACTATGGAGTTAGCGCTTGTTGAGTAAGCCTTGGTGACTATGGAGTTAGCGCTTGTTAAGTAAACCTTGGTGACTATGGAGTTAGCGCCTGATAACTATGGATTTAGTACTTGATAAATAAACTTTGGCAGCAATGGAATTCGTGCCAATTCCTTACGAATAAATGAATGAAGGATAGTTGGTTCTTAGGGTAAAACCTTAAGAAGATAATGGGGATGGGTAATTGGGTTGATTGTTTGCTGATTAAATATAATAATTATATTATTGTGGGTTGAAAACCCTATATGCTCACCAGGCTCCCAAGCCTGACCCACTCAGTTTTCTTTTCATTACATGTAATGGCACAAGGGTATAAGTTGGCGGACTTGACGAGAGATTTTGGATTATAGATCAGTAGTTATAAATAACTATTGTAAGGTCGATTTTATATTGTTTATGCTTTTGGTCTGTATCGAACATGACATCCCAAGGTTTTATTATTTAATGAAAATACATTCTCTTTGAGAAATGTTTGGATAAATGGTTATCATATATTTGTTTTTGGGAACAAATTCCGCAACAGTTTTCTTTAAACGATTACTCTGATTTTAAAAATAAAGCATAAACAAATCGGTCTTTTCTGGCCGTGATTTTGGAGATGTCACAGTTGGTATCAGAGCATTAGTTTAAGCAAACTAGGAATATGGATTTATTTCTAGACTTAAACTTAGAGTGCTAAGCAATGATTGTGAGTTGAGTGCGTCCATTATATTTTAGGTACTACACCTAAATTGACACAGGCACTAGTTTATTTTATGAAAATTGCCTAAAATGCTATTATGTGCTAACTGTTATATCTTTGCCATATATGATGTTAATTGTTCGGATCTATGGTCTGTTGCCGACCGGATCTGGAAACCTTATGTGTTTAGGATTCTAAGCGCGCGTCTACGATATTAGGACTAACATGTAAACGTTTTGGAGTGATAAGGATGATTTGAATATCTATCGTGAATTAGGATCTAATTTCACCTTATTCGGTGTATAGATCAAAAATGGTGAGAACGAGGAGTGGAGTTGGAAATGCCGATGAAAACAGGAATCAAATACCAGTGATTGAACAAATACTTGTTGTAGCAGCAGCACCTGAACCAATGACAATGGACGGAGTTCAAGTGATGATCCAGGCAATGTTGGATAATCAGATGGAAGAAACTAGATGTCTTATTAGGCAGAATCGCGAAGAATTGTCAATTCAAGTTGAAGAGCCCGAAGTAAATGGAGGGCAGTCTGAAGGAGGAAACTACAGTGGGACCGTTGGTCAAGCCAACCCACCAATAGTTCAATAAAAACAACCAGGATGGAGGAAATGACGGACGTGGATGCAAGTACAAGGATTTCATGGCATCCAAACCACCATGTCTTTCTAGGAGCCCGACACCGGTGCAAGTCATGGACTGGATCTCCGAAATGGAGACAATGTTTGAAAGTTGCGAGTGTAGCAACAGACAGAAGACCGCTCTTGCAATCCCTCTGTTAAAATCTGGAGTACTGAGCTGGTGGAAGTTACTGGCTGGTTCGATGCCCAAGGAGGAAGCTAGCAAGATGTCTTGGGAAGAGTTCGTGGTGCAATTGAAAATGCAATACTGCTCTGAGCAAGATCTTCTGGAAATCAACAATGAGTTCCAGAATCTGAAGAAAGGAAAATTTAGCGTCACTGAATACGCTACGAGCTTTACGGAGAAGATGAAGCTTATTCCATACCTAATTCCAACTGAACTTTCCGAGGTCAACAAGTTTGCCAATGGATTACCAGCGGACTTTGGTCCGATAGTCAAGCAAGCAACCACTCTGAAGGCCACCATCTGGGAAGCCAAGAATGTTGAGACCCAAATAAAAGAAAAGGGTCTAGAAAGAGCTGAAGTTGGAGAGAAAAGGAAGCGTGAAGGATCTTCAATAATCGACAAAGAAAGCAAATTCTCGAAATTTCGGGGAAGAGATGAAGCTAAGTGGTGTGAGAAGTGTAAGAAGAAACACTTCGGGAAATGTAGCGAGGAGATGACTTGCTACAAATGTGGGAAGAGAGGGCACCACTCCAACAAGTGCGCACCCATCAAGAAGGTGTGCTATAGATGTAACGAAGAAGGGCATATTTCTAAAGACTGCCCAAAGAAAAACACACCTCCACAGCCAAGGGCATTCCACATGTTCCTCAACGAAGCAGAAAAGGATGGGAGGATTAAAAGATGAAGACTTCATATTAACATATAAAGTCTGTATCAGGAAGCATAGCCTTTAGAGGCATAGTATAGGGTGAACTTGAACTTTTGTGTAATAGTTTCAATAATTAATATAAACCCTGGTTTTGTTATCTGATGTGTTGAATGATTATATGATTTATGTATGGTGACTTGGTTAACTGCGATACAATGCTTGGGACGAGTTTGAGTAGGTGTGAATGGTAGTAGAGATCTATACTACCGGAAGCACAGGACTCGCACTTGGATCAGGGAAAAGCACAAGGTTACCAAGAAGCTAGTAATTGATTCCGTTTTATTCAAGTATGTCATTATCATTGTTTCGGTAATGACTAGTAAGATGTTTGTTATTTCGACCCTAGTGGTCATATCAATCGAGTCCGACTACGATGAGAGGTCATCGGGACACGACCCATCGGTTAGTTACAATAGATAAATGAATGTATTTATCCTAAGAGGAAGAAGGAGTCCACAATAAGGATTTATTTTGTAACTTGAAGGTTACGATTTAAAGTCTAACATAGTAAGAAGAGCAGATGCAGGATTGAGCATCAAGGTTATTACTTAGGATGGAGAGATAACTTATGGAGTCAGTATACGAATCCTATTTCGTTGATGATTCCGGGACGTAATCATCCTAAGGGGGAGATAATTGTAACGCCCGTAGATCAGGGCTAGTCAATTTAGAGACGATAAGCGTCAAAAATGACTTTTTGATAGAAGATTATTTAGAATGAATAATCTTAACTAAGTTGTAGTATATGTTACAAGGATTCCGTACATATAAAGAACGCCCAAATCTGACTTCGTATGAAGAAGTTACGATTTATCGAATTTTCGGCATAGCGGTATGCAGCCTGAAATACTCGATTTGAGATCAAGCGGTTTTTTAGCCAAAACAATCTAAACAAGAATCGAAGATCTCGTTGTTGGTATCGAAGCGATGAAAAGTTAGGCGAGAACGGACGTCAAACGAAGAAGTTATGATTTTATAATGAAGTTTTCCTGTCCGGGCCTACTAAAAATAAATAATAAAAATAAATTCAAAATTAGCCGACGAAGTCTAAACAAAAGTTGTAGAACGTAGTCTCACCTACGCGTGGATATAAAGAACGTCGAAAACGGAGTTCGTATGAAGAAGATATGAATTTTTGAAGTTTATTAAATAATTAATAATTAAATTTAATTATTAAATCCCGGTATTATCCGAAGACGAGTCATCGGACTCATCCGAAGTACGCCCCGCGTACTAGCCTACGCCCCGCATACACCGAGGTATGTCGACATTCGCACTCGAGTATTTCGGATACGTAAGCCATGACGATCCGAGGCGTATGCCCCGCGTACTCCGAGGTTCCAGCCTCTATAAATAGGATCTGAAGGCAGCCGACTCCTTTGCTATCTTTCTCTCTTCTCTCTCCCGTTTTGCATCGTTTTGCATGCCAGAAGTGTTGGATTAGTGTCTAAGTCCATAACTATTTTGGTATGTACTTGACCCGATGGTGCATGGTCCTTTTGGGTTGCCTTAACCAAAGCAACTTGATTGGAGAAATAAATAAAGAGAGAGAGGTTATTATGATTTATTAGTATGTTATAAGAATAATATATTAAAGGAGAAATCATATTTGTTTAATTAATATTGGTCAATAATTAATTAAGAATTAATTTTGTGATCAAGTGTAATTAATTAAACTAAAGGGGCTGAATTGTAATTATGTGATAGTTACAAAATAAGGTAAGGATTATCTTAAATATAGGGTGAACGAATTTAAGGAGATAATGCCTTAGAATTCGACTAGGATAAGGGTTTCTAAGACTTATCTTATGGTTACTTGGTGGACAAGCAACTTGATAAGGATAAGGACTAAAACCCTAATCTTTACACCTATATAAACCCCTAAGGCTCATGAATTCGTCCAACCCTTCCCAAGAGGTCCTATGGACGAATTCCTACCTCTCTCCTCTCTCTTTATACCTTCTCCACTTGCTTATGGTGTTTGTAAGCCATTAGAGGAGTGACACTTGTGACTCTCAGCCTTCCAAAGTCAATTCAAGGAGGAATTGGGATTGTTATTACTACATAACAATCAAGGTAATATCTTAAACCTAATTATATGTTAATATTGATTTCCATATGCTAGAATTAGGGTTTATAGTCTTGGATTCAAAGCATGTTCAATAAAGAAACCTAGATCCAAGCATTAGGGTTTGTATGAGCACATAGGATGTCTTATGACCAAAACCCATCAGTGGTATCAGAGCCTTGATTGGTTTCTATTGTATTGATGCTTGATGTAACTGAAAAATGTGTTTTGGCCTCATTGTTCGACCTGACTCGGCGAGTCACTCTTGGACTCGGCGAGTCAGCCCTACTCGGTGAGTTCCAGAGGGTGACTCGGCGAGTCGGTGCGTCAGACAGAGGTATATCCGAGATTTCTTGCTGTTTTTGCTTATGGATAGTTACCTTATAATGTTAGATCAATATTAATCCGATTATATGATATATTTGGCTATAATTTTGATCTAATTGAAGATATTTATCAATTAATAAGATAATTGTTTCCTTATAAGATAATTGATTAATTATTTTAAATAAATTGATAAATTATTTTGCAAGAAATCATTAGATAAATCAAATATGGATAATTATGTGATTAAATGTTAATTTGAATTATTTGTTATTTGATCCTTGTAGTTATGAAAAGTTTCATATTTTCCCCTTTAGGTTTTATAGTTTAAATTTGAACCCAAAAGTTTTGTTGTTTTGAAATTTAAATAGTTGAAACCCTAATGTTTTGAAAAAAGGTTTCAAAACTTGCCCTCAAGTTTTGGAATTTAAATTTTGATTAAATGGTTTAATTTTGATGTATATTTAAATTCTAAACCCTAATGTGTTGAAATGTTTCAAAACTTGCCCTCAAGTTTTGGAATTTAAAAGTTGATTAAAAGTTTAATTAGAAATGTTAAATTCTAAAACCCTAGTATTGTTTTGAAAAAGATTCAAATCACACCCTTATGGTTTTATTAATTAATTAAGGTGTGTAATTAAAAGAGGTTTAATAAATCCATAAAAGTTTAGGTTAACAATTTAATTGAATTAAAAGTATAATTGTTAAATTTAACCACATAGTATTTTAAAAGTGTTAAAATACACCCTATACTATATATATAACATTAAAAGTCTAACATTATATATATATATATATATATATATATATATATATGTATGAGTAAAAGTCAGTCTTACCGTTAGTAGGCCTCATTCACGAAGCTAGTCTATAAGGGGTGTTTAAGGAAATTGTCTATAAAATGGCGATTGAATGGGTATCCACTCTTACCCACCGCACTCTTGACTAGTGAAGGGTCGTTAGCCGAACAGGTAGGATAGGACGAAACCTTCCATTATAAGTATAATGAAATATAAAAGTAACTAAATATTTTCATGAAATTCCCAATCTTAGTTACTTTGGCAAAAGTGAATTAATGCAACTCCATGAAATTACACTTTGTGCCCTTGCGAAGACGTTAGTGGAGCGTGTGTGGTTTACCAGCACACTAAATGGTTCTAAGCAAAGGTAGCAAAGGGTGACTCAATGTTTGTCATAGTTCGGTGGAGTGTGTGTGGTTTACCGGCACATCGAATAGGTGACTGTAACATGTGAGGGCACCATGTAAGTTTGCATGGTTATTCACACCCGATTTGTGATCCTCGGCATCCCAGTCACAAACAAGAGGGGCATATCGAGATTTAAACATGAAAGTTCAATGAATCTCAAAGGATCTAGGAGTTTTCATAGATTTAAAACTTAAATTTCTTTTTCATTTTTCGTGGTGGAAATTAGTGAATCGTCATTCACTTACCTTCAAATATTCTTCAATTAGGGTTACGGCATCCCTCTCCCGAGTTGTAGAATATTGTGTTGGGTCCTAGCCTTAGTATTTCATTTGGGTGATTTACTAAGGACTCAATCTATCAACTAACTTGAATTTGTTTTTCTCCCGTTTTGTAGATGTCAAAGTTCGACAACTATGGTCTTCTCAAATCCCGTGGAACAAGCATTCCACATGAAGATGATATTCCACGATTCGATCGAGGAACAAGAAATCATGCTTCGCTTCCTCTACCTCCTCCAATTATTCTCCCTAACCCACAAGATCAAAGGATTGAAAAGTTCAAGATCACTCAAGCCCTTTTGGCAAGTAAACATAAAGAAGGAAAGTCCGTGTGTGCACACGTCCTAGGGATGAAGTCACACATTGATAGGTTAAGAATGTTGGGATCCGTTGTCTGTGAGGAAATGGTTGTTGATTGGGTTCTTCAGTTACTTCCCAACTCATATGGTGAGTTCGTAAGAGAGTACTATATGATGAACCGCGACGTGACCCTTATAGATCTCACCTATATGCTTATTGCTGCTGAATCAACAATGGTTTGGCGCAATAGAAAAGCAAAGTTGATTGGTGAATCTGCCTTCAAGACCTATATGGATATAGACAATGGCAACGAAAGACATGCTATGATCGAAAAGTTTGATCATAAGAGAAAGGCAATGTCTGAAGTGGTTCCATGTGCTGTTCCAAAAGAGTCGATTTGCTTTTATTGCCAAGAGAAGGGGCATTGGAGTCGAAGCTGCCCCATTTACCTAAGAGATCTAAGAGATGGGAGAGTCGAATCTTATGGCTCTAATTTAGGTAAACTCCATTGACTAACTCTTTTAAGCTTCATTCTAGATTCTAAATACATAATGTGATAAGATTACAATTGATGTTTTGAAGGATCGAAGAAAAGAAAGGAAGCTTAAGGGAAGAAGTAAGCAGAATCTAACCGTGAAGGAACGGATTTCGATCGCGTTTCTCGAAGATTAGATTCTTGAGCTACTACTTAGAGTTAGAATTAGATTGCTAAGAAAGATGTATTAGCATAAGTTTTCCAATGAGTTGCATTGCAAGGACAAATTTTTCCGCAATAAAATAAATTTTGATTTTAAATTTTATTTATTTATCCTTACAATGGCGTGTATGAAAAATTGATGTTAAAATGTTTCTATTATTAGCAATAATGGATTTGGTTCTTATTGTGTTATGGAAAGTCGAGAATTTACCAAATAGGGAGAGTTTCTCATCGCCTAAGTTTCAATTGGACAGAAACTTGGAATCATGCAATGTGGATGCACGATGAATGAGAAATTTCATATTTGGAAATTAGACTAATTCGTTGACAAAGTGTCAAGTAAAGGACTAGGAGATCGAGTACACAAAGTTGTGTGTTGATCAAGTCCACCACAAGGGTAACAAAGATATTCGTCATGATTTACTAAAGGATTAGTAAATATGATTATACTTATAAGATTAAGTGTAATTCTTAGTTGATTGAAAAAGTTTAAATCAATAGCAGAACGAATAAGAAGAATCAAGAAGGCAGAAAGATAAAAGTTTCTCCATTCTAAGAAGAAGGGAGAGTACCTTTTATGCTTTATGATAGGCCTTAATGATTAAAAACCATATCTCAATTGATCCTTTAAGTCAGTCTTAGTACAATTGTATGTCTAAGAAGAGGAATCAAGAATTGAAGAAATCGTTAAATCAAAAAGTCAATCATACTTCATTCCAATAACAAGTCTTAAAGTCAAGATTGTGACAATGAGTGATAAGTATTAAGAAGGTTTATAACATTCATTAAATGTGGTAAGTTGTGATGTCTTGAATAAGACAAAGACCAACTAGGACCAAAGTTATGAAGTGTTTTGTCTTGATAAAAAGCTACACTAACTCTTGAATATTTGTTTGTCAAGAAATGGTTAATGACAAGAAAATCTTATATGTCAAGGAGTCAGTGGGAGTCTTAATGGTCTTGAAATGTTTCAAGAACAAATCAAATAAACCATAACGATCATCACTAGCACACGAGTTGAGGTTTACAACCTATCGTGTTGACATTATTTTGTTTATGTGCCAATCCAATCGAGTTAATTATGTATGTGAGTCCTATGAGTTCTCATTTTGAATGCATAAAAGGCAAAGCACCTTAATCAATGAAAGGTACATTGATAGGAAAAGGTGAGCTGCTTAACTACTTGGAAGACATGGTGGGCAGCTGTGCTACCATAAGGTAAGAAATCAAGACTAAGAAAGTTCGGTCCATATGAGTTTGAATTTGTCGTAAACTTTGGTTTCAACAAATTCACATGGATAGAAACACATACACCATTTAAAATCTAAGTGTCATAAGATTTCCTCCTTCATGAAAATGATTGTGAGGAAATGCTTTTACTAAGAAAGATTTTAAAAAGATAGTAAAATTGCATTCTCAAATTTGATTATGGTTACAGTATCCCTCTCCATGATTCGAATTGTGAGGTTTGGCAATTAGTCTTAATTGTTTAAGACACATATGAGCTATCTTGAATAAAGGTGTATGAGATAAAGAAGCCTTGATAAAAGATTATCAAAGCATTAAGTATTAGAAACATGAACTTAAAAAGTCAATAAGTATTGATTTTTGAAAGTCAAGATGTTTATGAATACATGTCGAAGCTAGTGGGAGCATAAGTGTTATGTTTTATAATAATCATCATGATAGTGGGAGCATAAATGTTATGATTGTATGATTATTAAGGCACGTATTGCAAAGTTGGCAATATTAATTATAGAAAACAAGAGTCATACTCTGCAAAGTTGTAAGAGTTGAAAGGTTGTTTTGCTATAATTAAGGGAGAGAATATTATGCTTCATTTCAATCTAAAGGATTAGGTTGAGAAATGTTAATAAACTTAGTCATGGGTACATAATGTCTTCTTAAAATTTCGATTATGATTACGGCATTCCTCTTTACAATTCGAATTTTGATAACATAGCAAATAAAACATTTTTGCGTCGTGTCCCATACGCTTCGGGTATATGATCGATTGCAAATGCTTTAATGTTTGACCATTCTAAAATTTTCCAAATGTCTAGCGCATTTAGAGGGAAAAAGGACTAGAATCGTTTTTGACTAAAATAATTAAACAACTATCAAAGGACAATCCAAAGTTAGACGAGGATTGGTCGCTTGTGAGTAGTTGGAAGTATAGTATTGGAAAATATGGAAATGTTTCCATATTGGATGGACCATATTGACATCATTACGAATAGATAAGATTCTATTAAGAATGAGTTGTCATATGGAAAATATGGAAGCATGTCCATATTGGGAATTGAATATTGAAAAATCTATGACTAGATTAGAAACCTTTATGCAAAAGGATGTTCGAAGGAAAGTACTTTGAGTGAGAAACATCATATCTATGGAATTGTTTTGTAACAATCTCCGATAGAAGACTTTGTAGTATCGTTGGCAATAGTCTTTGTGACTTTGGTGCAATGACATTACGAAAGGATTATTGCATAAAGTGTTAGAATCTAGCATATTCTATAAGTAGCAAGAATTTGATATTCTTTCACATATGAAAAAGGATTTGGAGTTGTAAAATGAGGATGATTGGAAATGTGTTCAATTTGTCTATTTCACAAAAGTAAGAACCATAAGTAAACATTGTGTGCATGCTAGGAGCATGGGACAAGTGTTGTGATTCAAGTAAGAAGTTGATTACCCGAAACGACAAATAATGAGTAATCGATATGGTGATAAATAAAAGGTGTTTTATTTATACTCAAAGGTTTGAGGCCATATGGGATTAGTATTATTCTTGTGTTTCACATTTGCATGTTTTGACTTCCAGAATAATTGAGTTTATTAAGAATAATCGAATTATTCAAACGGGCCACAGTCGTTCATATGTTGGAAGTAGATATGAATGAAGACTGTCGTGTATTGGTGTGTGGATTGTCTAGAAGAGTATTAGACATAAGCAAATGTTTGCTGCAACGTTCATGAGTGCTTACGAATATGATTTGAGCATTGGATTAAACCCACGCTCACTTGGATCACTCCATGAATTGGATCACGAGTGATTGGTGAGACGATAACATCTTATATTCTTGAAACCAAGATGTGTGAGTTGTATCTTGCAAATCGGTTGCACATTGATAATATGAAGACGCACTAGTAACTTGGTGTTATAAAACATATTGTTGTGTGTGATTCGGTGAGTAAGTGCAAGCAAGCATTGTATCAAAGTTTATCCGTTCCTTTTATTCAAAGTAGGATAAAAGTGATATCTTTTGGGCCCCTCGATGGTTTAATGATGACAAATGTAAATGCTCGGCCGGGCTAGGACTAATTTGATTTGTTCAATCAGTCTGTCGTCATAAATCAGAAATCGAGAAGTAGTACAAAGAGAATGATTTGAAATCATGTCTCATATGATATCTAGAATGGAGGAATATATGATCCCTTATCTAAGGACACGCGTATCTGATGTGATCAGAGTTGACAGCGGCTTTAGAAAGCTACGATTGCAGATGGGGATCCGAAGTCATACGCATAATAGTTGTTAGACTTATCCAAGTGGGAGACTGTTGGATTAGTGTCTAAGTCCATAACTATTTTGGTATGTACTTGACCCGATGGTGCATGGTCCTTTTGGGTTGCCTTAACCAAAGCAACTTGATTGGAGAAATAAATAAAGAGAGAGAGGTTATTATGACTTATTAATATGTTATAAGAATAATATATTAAAGGAGAAATCATATTTGTTTAATTAATATTGGTCAATAATTAATTAACAATTAAATTTGTGATCAAGTGTAATTAATTAAACTAGAGGGGCTGAATTGTAATTATGTGATAGTTACAAAATAAGGTAAGGATTATCTTAAATATAGGGTGAACGAATTTAAGGAGATAATGCCTTAGAATTCGACTAGGATAAGGGTTTCTAAGACTTATCTTATGGCTACTTGGTGGACAAGCAACTTGATAAGGATAAAGACTAAAACCCTAATCTTTACACCTATATAAACCCCCTAAGGCTCATGAATTCGTCCAACCCTTCCCAAGAGGTCCTAAGGACGAATTCCTACCTCTCTCCTCTCTCTTTATACCTTCTCCACTTGCTTATGGTGTTTGTAAGCCATTAGAGGAGTGACACTTGTGACTCTCAGCCTTCCAAAGTCAATTCAAGGAGGAATTAGGATTGTTATTACTACATAACAATCAAGGTAATATCTTAAACCTAATTATATGTTAATATTGATTTCCATATGCTAGAATTAGGGTTTATAGTCTTGGATTCAAAGCATGTTCAATAGAGAAACCTAGATCCAAGCATTAGGGTTTGTATGAGCACATAAGATGTCTTATGACCAAAACCCATCAAGAAGTACCCCGAAGCCCCGGTAATATCCTCGAGCCCCGAAGCAAGTCCCGAGATCCCGAAGATCCCGAGAAGTGCGATTCCCGAGCCGAAGCTCTGCCCGCGAGAAGCTCGATTTTTGTAGAGATCTTCCAGATTTGCTGAGGATTACTACTTCTGCAAGTCGTAGTGCTGTCCGATCATCTTCTGATCAAGTGAGTGTATACTACCTTTCATAAACACGATAATAATACAAGTATGGTTTGAGTGTATTAAGTATATTGTTATTTATATGTGTGAGAGTGTAGATACTTTCTTCAAACACATAAATATGAAGTATTTGCTATGAAATACGTGCTATGTGTTTATATATTATTTGTCTATTTGAGATGGGCGTGGAGTTGATGTTTTATACAAGTGTTAAATGATTTAAACTGTGTAAGTATTTATATCTACGAAAATGTTGAGTGGACTTGGGTAGATGGGATAGTTGGTGACTATGGAGTTAGCGCCTATTGTATAAACCTTGGCGACGATGTGACTTCGTGCCTATTTGATGAACCTTGGCGACTATGGAGTTAGCGCACGTTGAGTAAACCTTGGCGACTATGGAGTTAGCGCTTGTTGAGTAAGCCTTGGCGACTATGGAGTTAGCGCTTGTTAAGTGAACCTTGGTGACTATGGAGTTAGCGTCTGATAACTATGGATTTAGTACTTGATACTTTGGCAGCAATGGAATTCGTGCCAATTCCTTACGAATAAATGAATGAAGGATAGTTGGTTCTTAGGGTAAAACCTTAAGAACATAATGAGGATGGGTAATTGGGTTGATTGTTTGCTGATTAAATATAATAATTATATTATTGTGGGTTGAAAACCCTATATGCTCACCAGGCTCTCAAGCCTGACCCACTCAGTTTTCTTTTCATTACAGGTAATGGCACAAGGGTATAAGTTGGCGGACTTGACGAGAGATTTTGGATTATAGATCAGTAGTTATAAATAACTATTGTAAGGTCTATTTTATATTGTTTATGCTTTTGGTCTGTATCGAACATGACATCCCAAGGTTTTATTATTTAATGAAAATACATTCTCTTTGAGAAATGTTTGGATAAATGGTTATCATATATTTGTTTTTGGGAAAAAATCCGCAACAGTTTTCTTTAAACGATTACTCTGATTTTAAAAACAAAACATAAACAAATCGGTCTTTTCTACCCGTGATTTTGGGATGTCACAGTTGGTATCAGAGCATTAGTTTAAGCGAACTAGGAATATGGATTTATTTCTAGACTTAAACTTAGAATGCTAAGCAATGATTGTGAGTTGAGTGTGTCCATTATATTTTAGGTACTACACCTAAATTGACACAGGCACTAGTTTATTTTATGAAAATTGCCTAAAATGCTATTATGTGCTAACTGTTATATCTTTGCCATATATGATGTTAATTGTTCGGATCTATGGTCTGTTGCCGACCGGATCTGGAAACCTTATGTGTTTAGGATTCTAAGCGCGCGTCTACGATATTAGAACTAGCATGTAAACGTTTCGGAGTGATAAGGATGATTTGAATATCCATCGTGAATAAGGATCTAATTTCACCTTATTCGGTGTATAGATCAAAAATGGTGAGAACGAGGAGTGGAGTTGGAAATGCCGATGAAAACAGGAATCAAATACCAGTGATTGAACAAATACCTGTTGTAGCAGCAGCACCTGAACCAATGACAATGGACGGAGTTCAAGTGATGATCCAGGAAATGTTGGATAATCAGATGGAAGAAACTAGACGTATGATTAGGCAGAATCGCGAAGAATTGTCAATTCAAGTTGAAGAGCCCGAAGTAAATGGAGGGCAGTCTGAAGGAGGAAACTACAGTGGGACCGTTGGTCAAGCCAACCCGCCAATAGTTCGCCAAAACAACCAGGATGGAGGAAATGACGGACGTGGATGCAAGTACAAGGATTTCATGGCATCCAAACCACCATGTCTTTCTAGGAGCCCGACACCGGTGCAAGTCATGGACTGGATCTCCGAAATGGAGACAATTTTTTAAAGTTGCGAGTGTAGCAACAGACAGAAGACCGCTCTTGCAATCCCTCTGTTAAAATCTGGAGTACCGAGCTGGTGGAAGTTACTGGCTGGTTCGATGCCCAAGGGGGAAGCTAGCAAGATGTCTTGGGAAGAGTTCGTGGTGCAATTGAAAATGCAATACTGCTCTGAGCAAGATCTTCTGGAAATCAACAATGAGTTCCAGAATCTGAAGAAAGGAAAATTGATCATCACTGAATACGCTACGAGCTTTACGGAGAAGATGAAGCTTATTTCATACCTAATTCCAACTGAACTTTCCGAGGTCAACAAGTTTGCCAATGGATTACCAGCGGACTTTGGTCCGATAGTCAAGCAAGCAACCACTCTGAAGGCCGCCATCTGGGCAGCCAAGAATGTTGAGACGCAAATAAAAGAAAAGGGTCTAGAAAGAGCTGAAGTTGGAGAGAAAAGGAAGCGTGAAGGATCTTCAATAATCGACAAAGAAAGCAAATTCTTGAAATCTGGGGGAAGAGATGAAGCTAAGTGCTGTGAGAAGTGTAAGAAGAAACACTTCGGGAAATGTAGCGAGGAGATGACTTGCTACAAATGTGGGAAGAGAGGGCACTACGCCAACAAGTGCGCACCCATCAAGAAGGTGTTCTATAGATGTAACGAAGAAGGGCATATTTCTAAAGACTGCCCAAAGAAAAACACACCTCCACAGCCAAGGGCATTCCACATGTTCCTCAACGAAGCAGAAAAGGATGGGAGGATTAAAAGATGAAGATTTCATATTAACATATAAAGTCTATATCAGGAAGCATAGCCTTTAGAGGCATAGTATAGGGTGAACTTGAACTTTTGTGTAATAGTTTCAATAATTAATATAAACCCTGGTTTTGTTATCTGATGTGTTGAATGATTATATGATTTATGTATGGTGACTTGGTTAACTGCGAGACAATGCTTGGGACGAGTATGAGTAGGTGTGAATGGTAGTAAAGATCTATACTACCGGAAGCACAGGACTCGCACTTGGATCAGGGAAAGTCACAAGGTTACCAAGAAGCTAGTAATTGATTCCGTTTTATTCAAGTATGTCATTACCATTGTTTCGGTAATGACTAGTAAGATGTTTGTTATTTCGACCCTAGTGGTCATATCAATTGAGTCCGACTACGATGAGAGGTCATCGGGACACGACCCATCGGTTAGTTACAATAGATAAATGAATGTATTTATCCTAAGAGGAAGAAGGAGTCCACAATAAGGATTTATTTTGTAACTTGAAGGTTATGATTTAAAGTCCAACATAGTAAGAAGAGCAGATGCAGGATTGAGCATCAAGGTTATTACTTAGGATGGAGAGATAACTTATGGAGTCAGTATACGAATCCTATTTCGTTGATGATTCCGGGACGTAATCATCCTAAGGGGGAGATAATTGTAACGCCCGTAGATCAGGGCTAGTCAATTTAGAAACGATAAGCGTCAAAAATGACTTTTTGATAGAAGATTATTTAGAATGAATAATCTTAACTAAGTTGTAGTATATGTTACAAGGATTCCGTACATATAAAGAATGCCCAAATCTGACTTCGTATGAAGAAGTTACGATTTATCGAATTTTCGGCTTAGCGGTATGCAGCCTGAAATACTCGATTTGAGATCCAGCGGTTTTTTAGCCAAAACAATCTAAACGAGAATCGAAGATCTCGTTGTTGGTATCGAAGCGATGAAAAGTTAGGCGAGAACGGACGTCAAACGAAGAAGTTATGATTTTATAACGAAGTTTTCCTGGCCGGGCCTACTAAAAATAAATAATAAGAATAAAGTCAAAATTAGCCGACAAAGTCTAAACGAAAGTTGTAGAACGTAGTCTCACCTACGCGTGGATATAAAGAACGTCGAAAACGGAGTTCGTATGAAGAAGATATGAATTTTCGAAGTTTATTAAATAATTAATAATTAAATTTAATTATTAAATCCCGGTATTATCCGAAGACGAGTCATCGGACTCATCCGAAGTACGCCCCGCGTACACCAAGGTATGTCGACATTCGCACTCGAGTATTTCGGATACGTAAGCCATGACGATCTGAGGCGTACGCCCCGCGTACTCCGAGGTTCCAGCCTCTATAAATAGGATCCGAAGGCAGCCGACTCCTTTGCTATCTTTCTCTCTTCTCTCTCCCGTTTTGCATCGTTTTGCGTGCCAGAAGTACCCCGAAGCCCCGGTAATATCCTCGAGTCCCGAAGCAAGTCCCAAGATCCCGAAGATCCTGAGAAGTGCGATTCCCGAGCCGAAGCTCTGCCCGCGAGAAGCTTGATTTTTGTAGAGATCTTCCAGATCTGCTGAGGATTACTACTTCTGCAAGTCGTAGTGATGTCCGATCATCTTCTGATCAAGTGAGTGTATACTACCTTTCATAAACACGATAATGATACAAGTATGGTTTGAGTGTATTAAGTATATTGTTGTTTATATGTGTGAGAGTGTAGATACTTTCTTCTAACACATAAATATGAAGTATTTGCTATGAAATACGTGCTATGTGTTTATATATTATTTGTCTATTTGAGATGGGCGTGGAGTTGATGTTTTATACAAGTGTTAAATGATTTAAACTGTGTAAGTATTTATATCTCCGAAAATGTTGAGTAGAACTTGGGTAGATGGGATAGTTGGTGACTATGGAGTTAGCGCCTGTTGTATAAACCTTGGCGACGATGTGACTTCGTGCCTATTTGATGAACCTTGGCGACTATGGAGTTAGCGCACGTTGAGTAAACCTTGGTGACTATGAAGTTAGCGCTTGTTGAGTAAGCCTTGGCGACTATGGAGTTAGCGCTTGTTAAGTGAACCTTGGTGACTATGGAGTTAGCGCCTGATAACTATGGATTTAGTACTTGATAAATAAACTTTGGCAGCAATGGAATTCGTGTCAATTCCTTACGAATAAATGAATGAAGGATAGTTGGTTCTTAGGGTAAAACCTTAAGAAGATAATGGGGATGGGTAATTAGGTTGATTGTTTGCTGATTAAATATAATAATTATATTATTGTGGGTTGAAAACCCTATATGCTCACTAGGCTCCCAAGCCTGACCCACTCAGTTTTCTT
This sequence comes from Lactuca sativa, assembly GCF_002870075.4. Classification (NCBI taxonomy): domain Eukaryota; kingdom Viridiplantae; phylum Streptophyta; class Magnoliopsida; order Asterales; family Asteraceae; genus Lactuca; species Lactuca sativa. The sequence goes on from NC_056629.2 coordinate 10,525,004, forward strand.
TTCATTACAGGTAATGGCACAAGGGTATAAGTTGGCGGACTTGACGAGAGATTTTGGATTATAGATCAGTAGTTATAAATAACTATTGTAAGGTCTATTTTATATTGTTTATGCTTTTGGTCTGTATCGAACATGACATCCCAAGGTTTTATTATTTAATGAAAATACATTCTCTTTGAGAAATGTTTGGATAAATGGTTATCATATATTTGTTTTTGGGAACAAATTCCGCAACAGTTTTCTTTAAACGATTACTCTAATTTTAAAAACAAAGCATAAACAAATCGGTCTTTTCTGGTCATGATTTTGGGGATGTCACACTTCCTCTATTTCACCTACTTACAACAATATCATGAATCAACCTATTACTTCCCTTTTCCCTTCTCAATCAACCAAAGGTGAAAAATCAATTCCAAATGTTGATAAAGATGAAGATGATGTAATGGTATCGTTTGCAGACATTCAGTTCGACCCATAGGAGGAGAACATTCCTAATCATATGTTGATGTCAGGCAAGCTGTTCAAAATCTTGAATTCTTTATTACAAATTCAGGTTGAGACTAGGAGTCACAATACGGTGTCTGGGATTGAGGTTGATGTGTTATTGAAATCTCAAGAGCATATATTGAAGATTGTTATGGAACCGATCGAAACGAAACATGATGAGCATTTGAAGTGTCATGTTGATAATTTTCAATATGAAGTTAAAGAACTTCGTGAAGTAGCCAAAGAACGACGTATTCTTTTTGTTGAAGAAGTCAAGAAAGTTGAAGATTTTGTAACTTTGAAGGTGGAGTCCCTCAGGTCTGAAATGTCGAAGGAGGTGAATAAGCTTAAACAAAGTCATTTGTCTCTTCATACTAAACTTGATGTTGTTACTGAGGTCATCCGCAATCTTGTTGAAAATTTCACTACATTCTCGACCAAGGATTCGCAGGTGTTTACCAAGATGGAAGAATTTATGGCAAGCTTGAAGGAGTCCATTTCGAAGCTCAATTCTTCTCCAAAATCTTCTGTTTCTCAGGAGTTATTATCCCAAATGTTTTCCTCTTTGGAGTCCAATCTGAAATTCGAACTTGCACCTCTTCTAAAGATTGTAAATTTTGATGCCAACAGATGCCCCACTTGTTACAACAGGGGTGCAAGGAGGACAAAAGGGTGTTGGTTCATCAAAAGATCCTGATCAAGGAAAGGTGGTTGGGAAAGTAATAAGCACACAAATTCCAACTTTGCTTCCTAAGTCTATGTCAACAACCTCAACCACAATGACTTCGAAGCCATTGACCAAAGGCATAGTCATTAGTTCCACTGATGGGGACCTTCGAGTCTAGCTAAAGGTGATAGAGGAAAGGGTATTGCGAAGGAGTTTTCAGAGGAGGAGAAAAAGAAGAATGTCAAGAAATAAATTGAAAGACAAAGACAGATAAACAACATCTTGAGGCAAAGGCAAGGTGATCCTCCAAGTCTTGAGAAAGGAGATCCAACTAAGCAATAATGCTACGAAACAATTGAACATATTGTTTCACTTGGGAATAAGCATGATTTTGAAAGAATTCCTAAGAAAAGTTATGAGATAGAGAATTTAGACTTCAACGAGCTGGATTTTCCTATCAATCCCATGATGTTTATCTCGGCTCAGTATCAGTTGGTGGACAAGTTTGATGACAAAGAAGTATACAAGAAGCTTAAGTTGAGATTTCATGCAGTCCTTGGAAAGAAGAAGGAGGAAGTCTGGTCCTTGGTAAAAATAGTTAAAGATCTGAGTGTTTCCAAGGATAAGTTGTTTGAAGGGTTGCTGTAGAACTTCATTATCATGTGATTTGAGCTGACAACGTTGCATGTGACTTCTCGGTGGCAAATATTCCTTTAATGGATCTCAATGATCTCAAATGTGTTGCAAAGATCTTGAGTAGTGTTGATGTGTCGAAACTTTAAGTAAATAGCAAAGAAGATTTCTTTATAGGTTTCTCTTATATCAAGCTATTCATAGATAATTACTACGATTGTCTAGCCTTGACTGATGTGGAGCTTGCTTTAGTAATGGGAAGACAAGTAACTGTGCCCCAATCATTGCTGAAAAGTCAAGGGAGTGTGAAGGATTTTGAAGATGGAGAAATTTGTGTTAAGCCACTAGGAGTTGTATTCGTTGGGAAGAAAAAAATCAAAAGATTACAAAGTTTTTGTTCAAAGTGGAATATGTTGATTGATATACGAAGACACAATACACAAGTCTTCTTGTTCATCTTAACAATTGCAAAAGGAATATAGCTGGTGATAAGGTTGAGATTCAAAAGACGATCATATGGTACACAAAGATTCGAAGAGTACTTCATCAAGAAACGAAGATGCTAATGACTTAGGATTCGACACTTCTCACAAGGGGGGGGGGGGGAATGTAGAGTTCGAAATGTGTTGTGAGATTTTGAAGCATCTTTAGTCATGTTTAGTGTCGAAGTCTGTTTTGATGTATTCGTTATATGTATTTCATAAGGGCAGTTTAGAGTTTGAAGCTTCGGTGTCTTAGCCCTTATGTATTTTTTGTACTTCTGTTAACTCCTATAAATAGGGGTAAGTATACGTATTAGAGTAACTTTGGTGAACTATAAGAATACTTTACTCTTTCATATTGTGTACTCTTTTAGAAGAAATAAAGATTCAAACAGATTATATTTACGTTTTGTGCTATTGATTCAATTCATTCTCTGATTTCGTTCTTACACTCGATTCATACGAACTACACTTGCCACTTTCTTGAGCCCAAAGACCCTCTTCAATTCTCAAGTGACTGCCAAGTTGTACTAGAGACAACTCTTCTTTTTGGTGTTTTAATGTCTGTTTGAAGTCTTTCTAGGATGGGAGCAATTTGTCAATAAGAGATGAGACTGAAATGGATTCATCCACTTGCATTTTGTATTGTTAAAATTGTCCTAAAATCCTCCTGAGTTCATTATATTGTTCTATGACAGGCCTTGAATCCACCATCTTGTAATTGTTAAAATTACTAACAAGGAATTTCTTACTTGAGGCATCCTCTGCCATGTATTTGGATTCAAGGGAATCCCATGGATCTTTTGCAGATTCTTGATTTTGATGGATCTCAAAGAGAGATTCAGACATACCATTCAGAATGTGCCTATGACAGATGTAATCATCATTTTCCTATATACGTCTTCTTCTGGTATGTTCAAGGGTTTCATCCTCCATTGGTTATGGTGCAGAATTACTCAAAACGTGAATAACTATCAAGACAGTGAGAAGGAAATGTATATTCTTTTGTCAGCGACGAAAATCCGTGTCATCATACTTATCCAACTTCCCAAATTTGGAAGTCATGTCTTTAACAAATTTTTCCATTAATATTCTAGCAAATCATAGATTTTGTATGTTATAATTATGGGGTTTTAAGAATATCAGTATACTTGGAAAATCTGTGATTTCGACCATATACATGGAAATAAGATTTGGGATAATCTAAAGAACTTCAATTTAGATGTCAGGCCACTTCTAAATCAGAAAGAAAATATACCTTGCCGTTTTTTGTGTTCTTGACAGATAGAACAAATCACTATATGATTTTCATGTAAGGAAGTTCCAACCATTTTTCTGGAACCACATAAATATTCTTATACTAAAAGCAAAAGTAGTTAAATGGAAGTTACCCTTTTGGCGCAAAAAATCGTTGGTTAGTAAGACATAACCAATTAATGACATCATCATGATATCCCTAAAGGTTTTGGCAAGAATATGCATGGTTGGAGTCATACTTGACATAGAAATCCGTTTATGTTTCGGGGCGCTACTCTGTGGACCCCGCTAGGGGTGTTGCTACTAGACCTCGGTTTTGGGGCGCTGCCCCTAGACCCCACCAAGGGGTTGCAGCCCGTCGGAACCCCGCCAATTGTTTTGTTCAAGTTAAAATTTATTACTTCGAGTGTGCACCTTGCACCTCCTAGCTCGGTTAGTAAACGGAGCTCATTGTATCTCATTATTAATAATAGTTACACCAAAATATGTTGATAATACTAAAATCACCAACAATCAACGTCCATAAAGAAGAATATGAGTTTTATCCATGGAGGATTTGTTCATATATGCTTAACATTTAAGGATACAACTCTTATTCTTTTATAGAATAAGTACAACCTCACCTAACATCCTATTGTATTGAGTGATTTCTCAATAGTTTCTTGTATGAACAAAACAATTGTTTTTCCTTTAATCTACTTTTAGATAGATTGTACTAAGGTGTTTAACCCAAAATTTGAATATCTTATAATTCTTGCAAATAATTGGTTATAGATGTCTTTAATAACTTTTATTCTTATTCATAATTTCAACCAACAAATTTCTAGAATTTTAGTGAAAGGATAAAATAGTTGAAATAAAAAATATTAGGATTTTTCATAAACTGGCCAAATAATGAGACTTTTCGAGAGGTAAGTAGGTAAAAATTTTAGCGGTAAAAAATGTCTGATTTGAAATATTTATCCGGTAATTAGAACTTTTTTGTTAACAAAATAAAATTTGTGACTTTTACATAAACTGGACCAAAATATTATGAATTTTTTGAAAATTTCTCAAAATAATATATTATTATAATTTTCTACAGCATTAGTCTTATGGAATTAAATATCCTTAAAGGTTCATAACGAATTATAAAAAAATAGTTTATATATATATATATATATATATATATATATATATATATATATATATATATATATATATATATATATATATATATATATATATATATATATATATATATATATATATATATATATTAGGCTTTGTGAACCTGTCCATTTTGTCTACTTTACGCCCCCATAATTTTGTTTATATTCAAAATCTTGTCATTTTGTCTACTTTAACACCCCCATAATTTTGTTTATATTCAAAATCCTGAACTCCTTTATTATCTAAATAAAATAAAAAATAAAAAAAACATTATATGAATAAAATGTTGCCTAATACTCCCTTCGTTCCAATATTATTGTCCACAGACAAAAAACACACAAATTAAGAAAACATTAATTACCACTAACTTTATACAATAAAATGACAATTTTGCCCTTACTTTGCATTTAATGTTCCATTAAACACTTAATTGGTTAACTAATAATGAGGGGGTATTTTGGTAAAAATGATATTTATTTTTAGAAATGGACTATTATTTTGGAACAAACCAAAAAAAAAGATGGACTATAATATTGGGACGAAGGGAGTAGCTTGTATTAAGTGAATCATTTAAAGCTTTCTACTCATAACAAGTTTGACCTAACTTCTTACGAAACAGAAGAGAAAAAGAATAGGAAAAACAAAACAATTTAATTCAACATAAAACTCCAAGAAATAAATTGACCTTGGTATTAGAAATGGTTGGACCATGGAGAGCACTCGATTGCAAAATGATAAGCATAAGCTGGCATTCTCAGACTGTAGATATGGTGACAAATATATAGGAGTAGCGATTTGCAGAGATAGGTGCCCGCTATTTATGGCTTTCCATCTTTTTTTTGTTTGCGAAATTTCAAATACTGTCTTTCTTTTTTAAAAGATTTATTTAACAAAATTATTATATATAAGCTTTTATACGTACATAATATTTTGTACATAATATTTTATGTTTAATAAAATTATACAATTATAATATAACATTTTAAATCACAAATTGTTATGCATAAAAAAGTTATTATAGTCGAAATTAATTCGTATATAACAGTTTTTATACGTACACAATATTTTATGTTTAATAAAATTATACAATTACAATATAACATTTTAAAACATAAATTTTTATACATAATATATATATATATATATATATATATATATATATATATATATATATATATATATATATATATATATATATATATATATATATATATGATGGTTCACTTGAGATTAAAAAAAAAATTAGAGATCTTGAGTTTCAATTTAAACCACGTAATTCTTGTTTGCCACTCTAACGTTTTAGCGTACCGACAACAACGGAGTATGTTTAATCATAAATGATTATATTACAGAGAGATATAATCATATATGATTATACATGTTTATATGTGTATGCTTAATCATAAATGATTATACATATATGTCTCTTCACATATTGAGTAATCATATATGATTATGACAGTTGGTGGCAAAAATGTGGTGGTGGCAAAGGTGACGGTGGTATAAGTGGCGGAGGTGGCAGTGATGGTGTCAGCTGGTAGCAGCGGTGGTGGTCTTAGTGGTGGCGGGTGGCGGTGGCGATGGCAGTTGTGGTGGTGGGGATGATAACGATGGAGAAAGGAACGGGCAACGCTATATAATTATTTATGATTATAACTTACCCACCGCATTGATACACGAAAGGGTTAAAATGCCAGATGTAAAATATGTGACTAAGGTTGAATATCAAGATTTTTATTTTATTTTGAATCTCAAGTTCAATAGAGAACCATTATTAATTAAGGAATCAAGGAACCAATTTAAAGCGTCGGAAGTAAAACGGTCAATGGCAGAAGAAAGAGTTTTAGACTTTTACAACGGACGCACATGCACCATATTATAATAATACTCACTTCCTTTTTTTTTCGCTTAAATTTTTTTTGGGTCATATTTTTTGCCGAAAGAAAATCGAATATACCATTATTCATAATTTTCCGTCCTCTTTCCATATTTATATACAAAAAATGATTTTTTTTCAAAAAAAAAAATCTCATTTTGTTTCTCCGATTTTTGAAAAATTAAGACCTATTTTTTCGAAAAAATTAAATAATATATCAAAACTCATATTTTTTTTTTTGGTAATCTTTAATATAGATTATATTGACTTAATATTATGATAATATTAAAAATAATACTTATTTATACTTTTTGAATATATTTTTTAGAAAACAACGATGTAGGAAATTTCAAAAAGAAGTTGACTTTCTTAAGGGTTATGGGATATCTAGACCAGTGTGGTTAAAATAAAGTGGTATGTAAACTTTAGTTTTAAGAACTTATTTGGGAGCTTTAACAATTTCTTGGCATCAAATAACTTCAAAATAAGTAGGTTCTGTCGTTTAATCCTTAGTTTTTGGTGTATTTCGAATGAAATATGTATTTTGCAATTATTGAATATTGTTTTGGCAATACATAATATATGTGTATTTTGTGATTTTTAATATATATATATATATATATATATATATATATATATATATATATATATATATATATATATATATATATATATATATATATATATATACTGTAATAAATAAAGATTTTTCTGCCATGTGTCACATTCTAATTTATTTCGCCACATGTCATTTTGTGGTTATTTAATTTTTTTTTTTTCACATGTCATCCTATGGTTTTTAGATTTTATTAAATACAAATAATATTTAATTGTAATAATTGCAATAAATCTTAAAATAAATGAATATCAATCTCATTAATGCACTTACCATCTAATTTCAAATTTCTTAAATTAAAGTTTCATTAGTTTCCTTTGTTATTTATCTAAATTTTTTATTTAAATTTATAAAAGAAAAAAAAAACATTAATTTTAATAATTCAATATTTTTTCTCATTTTTCTTATAAATTAAAACTTCTCAAATAGTTAGACCTTTATATTTAACTTTTTAAAAAAATAAAAAAATAAACCTATGTACATGGGTCTCATATATATATATATATATATATATATATATATATATATATATATATATATATATATATATATATATATATATATATATATATATATATATATATATATATATATAAATCAGTTTATAGAGTTTATTCAATAGGAAACGTAGAGGACAAAAACGTATTGCGCATTACATGTTCATTACATAATACATATTTATTCTGTAAAATTTTTAAGATTAAATTACCATATCTAACAACCCAGTTTATAATGTACTCCATATTACATGCATATTTGTTTGCAAATTGCAATGTACTTTATATTACGTGTGTATTTGTTTGCAAACCCTGGTGTTTGTAATCCAAATTAATATTGCTTATGCTACCGTTTTGTAAACGTGTTTCCTAGCGACTCACCGCCCATTTGTTTGCAATAAAGGGTCTTTACTATTGTTTAAAAAAATATACTTCGCATTACATGTGTATTTCACATTACTTGATGATTAATCACAATATCAACGTCTTTTAGACTTGTTTGAATATCTTATAGCAAAGCATTTTATAATATTGTCACAAGCACACTAAGAGACTGCAGGCAGGATCTGAATCATTCATACTGATTCGACCTTGGCTCCAACCACCGGTTCTCAAAGTGTTCATTATCGTCGGAGGAATCTCCAAAGTCACAACAAAGAATGTCGTCAACTGTTTCCCTAGAGGAGATCCCAAGAAGACGCTCCGACGGTCAAGTCAGTGAGAGATATCTAGATGAGAGTGATGAGAACTGAGAGAGATCACTTACTTCTCAAGGTAAGGCGAATGCCCTTTTATACTAAGGATCCTCGTTGTTCCGTACGGGGAACAGGGATTGCAGTTCCGACAGGATTCATTACTCTGATTGGCTAATCGTGTCCCCTGCTGTGTCGGGGCCAACGATTGGCTCAAACGTTAGTACTCTGGGCATACTCTTTGTTGCCTGGAGCTGTTGTATCTGTCTTGTAGCGGGGATGCTCTTGACGAGGCCGGACTTCTCGCGCTAGCATCCAGCCCTGAGAGGACGCCCGAGTGCTAGAGCTCTTACTGGGGCATCTAGGGCTAGCTAGAGGATCCTTTGACCTGGGGATCCCGCTCCTGGCCTGCGCTAGGAGGCGCGTCACCAAGTCCCCTACTCCAGTAGTCATAGCGTTTTCTAGCTAGCTTGATGTTATGGACTTAATGGCCATCTACACTTGCTGGGAAGTCGTTCGCTCGTCGCTTTAATTTCGGCGATGTGACTGCTTATCCCTTCTGGCAGTTACGTCACTTGTCAGGTTTTTGAAAAGTCTCGCCTTTTGTCTTCTTTCTTATATCTGGGAGGAGCTCTTCGTCTTTCCTACTTTCTTTCTTACACTTTATCTTTCTTTTATTCTTTTCCAGTGATTTCTTGCTATAGCAACTCCGGTTGGTCTTGTTCCCACCGCCTCTGAGTTCGACAACTTGCAGGAGACGTATGGTTTGTCTCCAGCTGATGAGGTGGAGTTCCATTATCCAAATGTTGTGATCACTTTCCCTCCGTCCGGGAAGGTAGTGTTTACTTAAAAACTCTCGACGCTAGCCTTTGTTTGCCTTTGACCGACATCCAGGAGGGGTTCTTCCATTGTAACGGATGTAGCGCCAAAATGTTGACTCCTAATGCGGTTCATAAAATGGTGGCATTTGAAATGATATGTCGAGCCAATAACATCATCCCAGACTTCTTTGTCTTCAAATACTTCTTTCGATTTGGAGCTACCGGCGACAAATACACTTTTTCTGCGACAAAACTGCAAGATTGGTCCTTGTGGTCTTTAACAATCTTTGGATAAGGTCCAAAAAGTTCCCGACTTGCATGGGTGGTCCAAAATCAAAGTTTTTCTGAATTTTTCGTCCATAATACACTTGAAAAGTCGATTTTACCCTTTTCATTTCTTTTTTTATTTTCTTTATTTTTTTGGTAATTTAATAATAAAAGATAAAAAATAAAATCGCTCTCTCTCTCTCTCTCTCTCACACACACACACACACACACAATAAATAGAAAAGTGAAACCCCAACCCACTTCTTCTTCTTCTTCCCCGATACAGATCGGATGAACCCAATTCTTTTGCGAATGTAAAGACTTCATCTTTATCCATGTTTGATGGAACCCTAGTTTTTCCCATTACTTCTCACCCGATTTTTTATTTGATGATTCTTACAATCCATACCACCAACAATAGATCTAGGAACTCACAGCCACCACCACTACTTCATTACTCCTACCACCATCAACATCGCATTCTTCTTATAGGGATTCCGACCAGCTCCACCACATCTTCCAGATATTTGAAAAAAATGAAGATTCCATAATCATCAAACAAATATGAAGATTACGTTGAAATCGAAATCCGATTTTGATTTTTCAGTCAACCATTGTTCTTATAGTTGGGAACTCTTTTCATGTGGTTGTAACATATTTGATAGAGGGGAATAAGTATCATCATAGTGGGATGAATGTAATCTTGTTACAACTTAGAGTTGAATGTATGATAGTCAATCAGTCAACAATTAACCCCAAATCCGTAAACTAGTGAAAAACTATTTACGGGCATCACATTCCTCGTCGAGTTTTATAGAAGGGATAAGGGGATAAGAAATTGCGACAAACCTCATCTTTAGATCCGATGCCATAAAAGGTAGCAATAGTAGCATCAAGTAAAGCAACATCAATCGGGTGACTTAAATCCCCAAGCTTCTCTGCTGCCATCGCAGAGAAATTGTGCAAATGTAAAACCCTAGATGAAAACCTCAAGTGAAATTTTTTTGCAGAAAAATCCTATTGAAGGAAGCAGTGTACATACGAAACCCTAGAGGGCGAAAATGAGGAAGACGGTATATATAGATTCTAGAAGGAAGACAAGTAAATATAAATAAATAAGACAACTTCAAAATGAAAGAGAGAGAGAGAGAGAGAGAGAGAGAGAGAGAGAAATAGAGCTATTTTCTTTTCTTTTTATTTTTAAACTAAAATAGTATTTGAAAAATTAAAAATATATATAAAAAAGCAAAGATTTTTTATTACCACAAGGACCAATCTTGCAGTTTTGTCTTTTTTCTGCTTGTCGGGGGGGGGGGGGGGGGGGGGGCACAACCTTGTTCCAGACAGTAAGACACCAAAGAACTGGCAGGAGAAATGGTGATGGGTCAATCGGGAGTTACTTGTTTGAGAGCCTTGTTGAGCGAACAACTTTTCTGACATGACTCCCAAGCTATTACCTCATAACCAAGCCACTGATGATTTCTTGAAGACTCTTCAAGTAGATGCCAACGGGCTATCGGAGGTCTTGCTTTCCGGTGTTGGGATGAGCCCAAGCTAGAGTGCCCGTGGTGAAATTGCGGTTTTCTTCATTGTATCCAATGGTAATATTGCTGATCTCCTACTCCTCATCCCCCCTCTTTGTTTTTATATACAATAACCGTTTGACTGATTATCATTTTCACAGGTACTGAGTGTTCCGTTTCCATGGATTTCGTCCTCCGGAAACAGTACCTGGGAATGTTGGAGCACCGTGTGGTGAACCTACATGAGACCCTTCCTCCGCCTCGCCGCCTTATTCAACCGCCATCTACGGTGGATCGGCCTCGGGAGGGGTAGCACACGATGCCGGGGCACCTTCACCAACATCCTTTCCATCGCCCACAGCCACTTCACCAACATTACCATCACCAATGCCTGATCCAATCCCACGATCACCTTCACCGCCAACCCCACTATCCTTAACGTTTTCCCACGCACCAACCTCAACTACCGACACAATCTCCTGACCTACCACACTTTCTGGGGTACTCTCAGAACCACCAAAAGAACACAACTCTCGAAGACCCTCAATACCTAACTCCCCCAAACCCAACAAAGATGCATGATCCATACTGGAAAAAGACAAAAGAGCATCGTTTACACTAACCGCAGGACCAGCCAAAGAAGCACCAACAACCACACCCCCACCACCAACAGAAGCCTTTTGAAGAGACTCAACCCCAGCCACAAATGCAACATGACAGATAAGGCTTATGTCATTGGTAAAACCGGGATGCTCAATCAGCTTATCAACAATACGAACAACACCAACACGCACTAACCAATCCAGGTCCCGACGGGAAGCATCCACATCCGAATGAAGCGACGATACAAGCTTGTCACGATCAGCAGCATCACACTCAAGACTCTCCACCTGAATCATCGAACCCTCGTTCATCTGTGTGAGGGAATCAACCTTGGCCTCCAACGTAGCCCTGGATTCCTCAAGGACGTTTTTCTTAGAAGCTAACAACTCGCACTTCTTCTCAGAAACACGAAGATCATCACCAAGCTCGATAAGATGGCGCTCCAGACTCGCTACACGCGATCCACAGGTGGCATGTGCAGTCTCCATCTCGCTAAGGGAATGGATGCGCCTGGAACCTGCAACAAGATAAAACATGGCCTGCACGGCAGCATAGGCCATATTGTGAGCAAGGGCGGGGTTACCCATCGCCTCCATATCTCCAACTGCAACCGGAGGAAAGGCATGTTGTGAAAATTCCAGAGCATTGGCATGCACAGAGATTCAAGAGTCATTGCAAAGATCCTAGGGCGGAATGAAAACAGTAGATTCAGAAACACCATCTCCAGGACCACCACCCTTGTAGATCGCATCTTGTCCTGGGACACCAGAGCCTTTTGCAGGGGAAAGCTTTGAAGGAGCAAACAGACCATTTGGAGAAGGAATAGAAGAGAAGTCTGAAATCACGGGCTGTTCAGTTGCCCTGTCGATCCCTTCGGACTATTGCGCGTCGTCATCAGGGATCACCACCCAACCGGTCACTGTGGAACTCATAGAACTCAACAGGCGAGAAAAGTTGTACCTAGTATGTATACGCTTGACAACAGTGGGTGCACCAATAACCTGCTCACCCATGGCTTGCATAAATTTTCGTTTCGCATGCATCCGCCGTACATCAACGATGATCCCCTCCTTGTTGTCTTCACTATCCTCCATGGAGGAGGAAGGAATGTCACCTAGGGGCATGACAGTAGATATAGGGCGAGCATGCAGCGGATTCTCCTCGGACGCTGATGAACTTGTCGAAGGATCGAGAGGGGCAGTGGTTAGAGCAAGCTGATCCATTTGGCGAGGTGGGGGAAGCCGATCGAGTCCACCTCGTCAAACTCAAACTTGCCCTGATAACGTTTTCGTAGCACCTCATCCATAGACAGATAAGACTCAGCACCTAGGGAAAATAGAACGAAAATAAATAACATAGGAGCAATAAGGAGACAAAAAGGAACCAAGGGGTACAACACTCACCATCAATGACGGAGAAGAACACCGCCATTTTGCCACGTCGCCTCCAAGAAGGACTCATCCCTACCCCATAAAGAAGCGCCTCGGAGTAATCTTCAGCAGATACCTGCACACCCTTCAAGTAGTCGGCGACACCTTGGTTGTGGGGAAAGAGTTTAGGGACGGTATCGGCGAAAACATTGGCACAATAGTGGCCACTCCCAACCAGCTCCTGATTCACCCACAACCATTTATCCTGCCAATTTTTGGGGGTACAACCATCGGGGACTAAAACGTGTCCCCCTAGTCGGACCGAGAAAGTGCATTTATCTCCGGTAACACAGAACCGGAAGAAAAACTTGATGACAAAGTAATCCGGAAAGTACCCGTTGGCCCGACAGATCATTTCAAACGCAACCAATTTGTTAACTGCGTTGGGAGTCAACATCTGAAGGCTGCAACCATCTTTCTGGAGGACCTCCTCCTGGAAATCCGTTAGCGGAAAGCGTATACCAACATCTAGGGTTTTCAGATAGACCCCAATCTTACCAGGGGGAGGGGAAGAGATGCTGGAACCATGAGAGGGAAACTCCACACTCTCCAAGGAAGACAAACTGACGATATTCGGCGGCTAATGGAATGATTCCGGGAAGGTTTGCCATGAATTAAAATGGAAGATGAACGCAAAGAGGAAAAAGAAGAACAGATGAGGCAAGAGAAACCGTGCAGAGACCCTTAATAAGGAGGTGGAAGCGGCGGGACATTTAAATGTCTGGCACAGTGACGTAACTGCCACTCATATCTCGCAGTCACGTCGCCATTAAAGACGGAGTGGTGGATAAAGAAAAACTGACACGCGTCAGTTAGTTAAGCCCAGAACGCTGTAACTAGCGATGCAACGCTACGGCTACTGGATTGGGGGACTTGATGGCGTGCCTAGGGCAGCACAGAAGAACCGCGTCTAGCCCAAGAGCCGGGCATGACAACTAAGCTCAGCCCAGCAGGCTTAGCGCCCGTTGGCGTCCCCGGGAGTGAAGCGCACAGGTGAAAGGCTCGCGCCCGCCAAGAGACGCTCCTGGCTCCAGGACAAAAGATACGGTCAGGAGACAAGCGGGAGGATCAGAGAATTATCATCTAAGCCAATGAGATCACTCTAGCGGTTGAAGACACACGACCCTCCAATCAGCGCCTCTGATCCTGTCTCCCCAAAAGCGATTATGTCTGGTACGGCTCAGGCAGGAGCGCTAGGTATAAAAGGATGTGCTCTCAGACCTGTGAGGTAAGTTCTCCAAGCTTTCTAGAGAGAATACACACAAACCCTAAAATACCTTCTAACTTGACCGTCAGAGCATCTTTCCGGGAGCCCCTCCCGGAGAGCGGCTGACGACCTTTGTTCTTGTGATCTTGCAGTGATAGCTAGATGATCGAGAGAAGTTCACGGAAGAAACCAGAGCAAGGTCGCATCAGCAGACATACAAAACGATCTAGATCATACTCCAAGGAACAAAAGGGTCACATCACACCAGAGACCCACCCACTGTATTGCAATCAAAACCCATCTGAATAATGAACTCTCAATACCCTGTCCTCAGACACAAGAAAAATGGTCATGCTTGCTCAGAAGTATCCTCTGAAATCTAACAATCATAAGCCCCAAATCCCTTCTCAAATATCCCTTTCAACACTAAGCACCAGGTCAACTCTCGACCCAAAAGTTGAACCTCCAAAGGTTACCCATTGCATACCCCAAAACATCTTACTGACTTCCTTCTCATACCAACTATCTCGGCCTAGTGGGACACATAAGTCAAGAAGTTCACTTTACCCAAAGTGAATACTACAACCCCACCTGAAATCGTCTCACCCTCGACCTCTGTCGTCTACTACTCGTTAGTTCCATATGTCTCGTGGTCCTTCACATACAAACGAACTGCCTGACTCAGGCCTAAGAAATCAGATGACACACAATACCCCTCAAAATGGAACCCATCTGTGAATCCGGAACCTCATCTCGCCTACTCAATACAAGAATTGTCCCAAATTCAACGTGAGAGTTTGATTTCATAGCAGAGTTGGAACCACTCATTTCCAATCTGATACTCAATCCATACCCACGATTCACGAATTTATGCACACACCATCTCTCCAATTCCTTCCGATTACGGTAATCCCTCCTCAACCTGGGATATAACAATCCTCGACCGACACGGAGACCCCAGTCTCGCCCCTGGTCAGGTAACCACGTTCCAGAAGAATCAAGTGGTAAGGCTACCCAAGCCTAAGAACTCCTCTGCATCATACTCTGACTAGTGAATACACCGACTCCCCGAAGATTCACAATGTTTCTCTCTTGTTCGCTGGCTAGTGAAAGTTACGGTTCCCCCATAGTTCCACAATACTCTTCCGCTGACCAGTGAAAACTAAGCCCCCCCCCCCCCCCCCCCCCCCGTAGTTTCACAACACTCTCCCTTTGAAAAGTGAAAGCCATGGCTCCTCGCATTTTCATAACGCTCTTCTTCTAACCAGTGAAAGCTATGGCTCCCCGTAGTTTCACAACGCTCTCCTTCTGACCAGTGAATGCTACGACTCCCCGCAATTTCATAATGCTCTCGCTCTATCTAGTGAAAGCTACCGCTCCCCGCAGTTTCACAACGCTTGCTCGTTGCTTGGTGGATACTACGAATCCTTGTAGTATCAGCACACCCTCTCGCTGACTGGTGAATACTCCCCCCGGCAGTATCACCACACTTTCTTGCGCTAACTCATGGATGTTATAGCTTCCCGTAGTCTTCCAACACTTTCTCTTATCGCCCCACGATCTCGTCCTCGAGGCGACGCCACACTGTGTTCACTAACTCATGTTCTGCGGCCCAGCATAGATAGGTGCACACACCCATCCAAAATAAGCATCATGAATCCTGACAGCAACCGCCATGACAAAACTCCTTTTCTCGCCGCAATCCACATTCTTTGATAATCTCTCTTGATGTCAACTAGTCGAAGGTCTCCCACTAGAACCATAGATACTTGATACACCACTTTCCATCTCATAACTCAAGACTCAAAATAATCCGAAATTTAGGACATCATACTCGGATACCTTGGTACACCATCACATAACCTCACGATGTCTTGCCTCAACCACTGGTCTCATAATCAAGGCATCATACTTAGATACCACAATGTACCCTCTCAAAATCTCACAACTGATCTTCCTCTCACACAACTTGTAACTTCGGGATATTCCCATCTGACAAATCGAAACACAGAGGAATCGTCAATGACTGAAAACATGTTGACGAAATCCAAAGCTCCACCCTCTACTGATCACCACCCGTATGAACTACTCACACCGACTCTGAAATTGGTTGACAAATCAACTGCTTCCCCTCCTGGATTATAGATCACAATTTATACCTATACCCGCAAATCTTAGCTATTGCACCCTGAACTCGATAACCCAATTGCCTCGAACTTAACAATTGTAAACCCAAAAAATTCCTAGCCATAAGGAATTCTCTGACCGACGACCACCTGCCATGGATTCACTCATCCTTCCTTAAGCACATACCCATACATCATCCCGCCTTGCACCTCGCCTCATCCACCAATAACCCAAGTCTCATGTGTCCGCACCGCGGATCTCCATAACTAGTTCTCTAACCGTACTTTGAACGGATCGTTGATCCTCTCAATAGAATACTTAGTTCTCCCCCCACTCGGGGTTCAAACCATCACCAATTGGCATACCAACAATCTACTTGATAGACTGTTTCACCAGGTATATCACACTTGACTCTTAGAACGTACCATATAATCACTTCAATGATCTTCCAGATGGAACCAAGCAACTCCAAATATCTCGTAACTCAGTCAAGAATCTCAGAATTCTCCCAAAGTGACTGCCCCTAGTCATCTCAAAGTCTCACACCGATATACCGCCGGATACCCCAAATGTTATGAATTAGTCCTGACTCTCGGTCTGGAAATGATGTACCTAACACACAATTCGTCTCTGACTTCTCGACCAGCCTACCCTTGCGGTAATCATCATAAAATCAAGAGACCCCACTCTCACTGTCGGTACACAACGAAGACAACGAGCGCCACCGTCCCGGTATACTCCTCTTAACTACCTGAAACCGCTGCTAAAAGTATGCCTCCCCAAAAGGCACCTCTATGTTCTCTTCCATCATAGACCCACAAATGACTTTCTCATGGTATAAGACATACCTCGCAGCAAACATACTGCCAAAAATACTCTGGAGTAAAGGTTGTAACCCTATGCTAACCCACGGGGTTTACCCCATACTCTGAAAACCGGAAGCTCGTCATCCCTTTTGCTTCTCCTAGGAAACTGGGACAGCGCAACCCTTGCCACAGAAGATGACACCTCATCCTTCAGTCGATTACTCAACTCAAACTGCGATACTCCAATAAACATCATCTCTACTCATCCATGAGTCTAGCGACTCCAACTGGCATCTCACCAAAAATATCTCGGACACTAAATCGATTTCCCCCTCAAGGTATGCTATATTGAGACTCGTTCACATGGCCCTCAGGCCCCACACTCTATCACATCTTATCCCAGTCTAATCAATCACAACTGGATAACTGGTAAAACGAGAAGCACTAACTGCCACAAATCATGGCACTCGAACCATGTGATCATCTCTCGATCTGCTGGGAATCATGGTACACGAACCATGTTATCCCCTCTCAATCTACTACGAATCATGGTACCCGAACCATGTAATCTCTTCTTAATCTGTTTCGAATCATGGTACCCCAACCATGTTATCTCCTCTCAATCTGCTACTTAGAACCTCTGGAATTTTCCCTGTTTCGAGTACAGGTCCTCTGCTTTCAGTAGTACAGGCCCATACTACCTGCCACATCTACCCATATCTTCCACGCAGATCGTCCAAGATTTCCTAAGTAGCTGCTCAACCTTCTCGATCGCCCATCCCGTTAAACCTGGTCGCTCCCCAGCGAATACTCTCCTCTATCAGCACACTCATCTGACTAAGGTCACTCCCTAGGCTCTTCCTAGGTTCTCAAAATTCTCTGGCATCAGCTACTGAAAAATTCCTTATGATGTCAGCCATCTACCTCCTGAATATCGTCATATTCACTTAGTATCTGACCCACATCATCAAGAGTTCCACAAAGCACGAAGCAAGCAACAATCGAGCATCGAATAATCTTCACTAGCATGTAAAACCACTCTAGGTTACAACTCTATTTGCTCTACTCACACTCAAAAGGTATCACCAAGCTCAAGCAACCCTAACTCTCGTAGGTATCTAACTACTCCATCTGTAGGCTGCTCCAATGCTCATCTAGGTATCTTTCCTAGATTACTCCTCTACTAAAAGCTCTCTCTAAAAGATTACTGTTGGATACTCTTATTCCGCACATACTCAAAGCACATCACAGATAGCAACCATTCCTAGGCTAAGCCTTCACAAATCAGGAAAATCTAGCCCTAACATATGAATTACCTAGCCTATCATTTAGCATGCATCACTAATATCTCAATAATAACACAATACACAAACAAGTAAGGGTATTTTGGGAAATCACCGTTCGGGCTCTGGATGATTGCACACACTGCTCCTTCTCGCTTTCTCTTAGAAACTCTTGCTCGTTTTAGAAAAATCATTTCTTTAGAAAATCTTTCTCAAATCCGCAGTTTGATCCCAGACATACCCGAAGGTGCATCAGAATCCCTCAAACCAAGGCTATGATACCAACGTGTAACACCGTAGATTTTTTAACAAAATTTTCATTTAAAATCATATAATTATCATAACACATTTCACAAAAATCTCATTTATTTAATTTACAAATCGCAACTCCATAATTGTTTGATTAAAATCCAGGATACTCAAAACATAACTCTTTCACTGGTGTGTACAATCAAGCCTGTGCCTTCCCGTGATCCTGAGAAGAATCTGAAACACATAACACACAACACGGTAAGCACGAAGCTTAGTGAGTTCCCCAAAATACCGCACACAACTATATAGCCACTTGAGGCTATAACACAGTAATACCCTCCGGTCAATGTGTCACAGTGGGACCCTTCGATCCCATAACTCTGATGGACCCTCCGGTCCTAACTCTATAAGCTCTAAATAATATACAACATAAATCACAAAGAAATAATGCAGGATATCACAACACACAATGTAAGCACATAAGACATCTCAGTCACACAAAGACACCACTCATGGTAAGTATAGTGAGAAGACTCACCTTGCAAGCAAGCAAGTAGATAACCTCATACCCGAATCTCGAATTAGCCTCTGCCTATCATAAAGGATGAATATCTCTAATTTAATACTCTTTTCACGACTCTAGTTACCAAAGTCTATTCTTTCTATCTTTAACTCTTGAAGTGGATAAAAGACCATTTTACCCCTTCATGGTCTCCATTACTCATGATTAACCCAACGCTGAAGTCAACATAAGTCAAACTTGAGTCAACAGTCTATGTTTGACCCGACTCACCGAGTGCACCCATGTGACTCGTCGAGTCCATTCGGTTCCTTAAAAGTCTCGTGAAGGTCCAACTTAGCTCGTCGAGTTGAACCCCGACTCGCCGAGTTATCGCATGACCAAGCTCATTGGGACAAGCCCTCACCGACTCGTCGAGTCAGGCCATGGACTTGGCGACTCCCTTCGATCTGATTTATCATTCAGACGATTTAAGGTAGATTTATCACTCCAACACTAGATCTACCATCCTAAGGCTCGATTCTCACGTAAACCTCCGATCTTTACGTTCATGTATGGTAATTTTGCTCCAATATACCAAAAGAGGCTCTCACAAGGTGTTAAGCACAATAACCCTCATGTGGATGAATAAAGTTGGGACCTTTAGACAAGGTCCAGATCTGAGGTTTAAACCCCATGATAACTCAATATGATCGATGTCCCAACAAAAGCTGGAAGAAACCCTAATCTTCCATAAGAATGAGATCTAGGCAAATAAATGAGAAAGGTGCAAGATTTTACCTCCCACTAAAGCCCTAGCACGAAGATACTCTAGATCCAACCAATTCTCTTGCTTCCTTGCTGGATAATTTCCTATTCTTCTCAAAAGATGCACTAGGTTAGTCCAAGTTTAGCTTCTAAGACTCTCTTAGCTCACTACACACGTTTAGGGTTTACACGGGAAGGTTAGGCAGCTGGTGAGGCATATATGGGGGCAATAAGTTCCTTTATATAGGCCCCAACCCCGAGAATTTAGGGTTTCACAACACAACACCAACTCGGCGAGTCTGCTCTCTGACTCGTCAAGTCCATTCATTAATCCCATGCAGTCAACTCTCTACTCGACGAGTTGGACTCACAACTCGTCGAGTCACTCAATAAATCTCAAAAATAAAACACACAATAATATACCTGGGAGTCCGGATGTTACAACAACTTTCCCATATTTTCCATCCTCTTATCCTGCGCTTCGAACTCCCTAGTGATTTGGTTAGCGGCCATTCTAGAGTCAGTGAGATCCGTCACTTTCTCTGCTCCCATGTTTACTGCAAGTCTTATTCCTCCTAGGAAGGCTTCATACTCGGCCTCATTGTTGGATGTGTGGAGGTCGAAACATAAAGCGTACGTCACTTAATTGCCCATAGGGCTAGTTATGATGAGGCCTGCCCCAGATCCTTCCTTGCTGGAAGCCCTGTTAGTGTATATGGTCCAAGCATTTCTTTCTCCTTCATGTTGCAGCTCCTTTTGCGTGCTCTCTTCTACCAGCTTCTGGAATTCTCCTGGTATCTCCAAGAAAAAAATTTGTCAGCGCCTGCCATTTTATGCTCGTTTGGGGGTGGTAGCTGATATCGTGTTCCCCCAATTTTGCGAGGCGCCCTGTGGTTTCTGGCTTTAGGAGCACTTTTTTGATTGGGAAAACTAGTTAGGACTTCTACTTGGTGCGCTTGGAAATATCGCCGCAATCGTCAGGCGGCGTATACCAATGTCAGCACTAGCTTTTCGATGATGGGGTAGCTGAGCTTTGGTCCTTGTAGCACTCGATTAACAAAGTAAATAGGGAGTTGCTTTCCTTGTTTTTCCACTACCAGCACTAACGAGATGGCTTCGTTGGACGCTAACAAGTACATTTGGAGCGTCTCGCCAGGGATTCGGCTGGACAGTATGGGTAGCGTGTGCAACACTTTCTTTATTTGGTGTAGCGCTGCTTTGGCTTCTAGCGTCCAACAGAAGTTGTTTTTCTCGATGCATCCTTTAAGCGTGATAAATAGTGGCATCGCCTTCTCAACTGAATTGGAGATGAAACGGTTCAGTGTCGTTAGCTTACCGTTCAGGCCCTGGGCGTCTCTCAACATGTGGGGTGATGTTACTTCTTTGAGCTCTATTATCTTGGTGGGGCTAGGATGGATTCATTATTTTGTAATTTAATACCACAGGATTTGTCCTTCTTCTACCCCGAAGGTGCACTTTGCGGGGTTCAGTTTCCTCTTTACTTTCTCTAGGCTTCGTAGAGTATCTTCAATGTCTGCCAGCAACCTCTGCTCGTCCGGGCTCTTTATGATCACGTCATCCACATAGACTTCAATGTTCCAACCAATTTGGTTGACAAAGAGAGAATAAACCAATCTATGGTAAGTTGCTCTTGCATTTTTAAGTCCAAATGACATTTTTTGGTAGCAAAAGGTGTCATGGTCTGTATAAAAATCAGTCTTCTCCTCATCTTCCTTGCTCATGAGGATCTGGTGGTTCCCTTTATATGCGTCTAGGAAACATTTCCACTGGAAACCGTGTAAGGATTCTACCTTTTGGTCTATCTCTGGAAGAGAATAGCAGTCATTGGGACATGCCTTGTTTAAGTCTGAGTAATCGATACACTTATGTCATGTCCCATCGTGTTTTTTGACAATGACCGAATTGGAAATCCATGTTGAGAAGATTGCCTCCCAGAGGATCTCAACTTTGGTTAGTTTTGCCACCTCTGTGTTTATTTCCTTGTTCATGTCTCCCCCTTAGACGTGTTTTTTCTGTTTTATCTCTTTGGTCCCGGGACTGGTCTTCATCTTGTGTTCTATGACTCCTCGATTGACTCCTACCATGTCGGTGGGAGTCCATGTGGATACATGCTTGTAGATCTTCAGGAGCTCTATCAATGCTGGACTTTTTTCTTGGGAAAGTTTAAACCTATACTAACTGGTTGCTCTGGGTAATCCTGGTTGATGACCTCCTTCCCTTCAGTTCCTTCCAAGCGAGGCCTCTTTGATTCTTTAGAAATTTGTTTTGGTTGCATGATCTCATAGCACTTTAGAACTTGTGGTAGGGTGACCAGGACTGTTTCCGGCCCTTGGTTTGTACCAAATTTAAATATCCCATGGATAGAATATGATATTTCCCCGAACCCAAGCAGAGTTGTCCGTCCCAATATGACAGTGTGCTCTGATGAGTGTCGTACAACGACGAAGTCGATGAGGGCTATCTTGCATCTAATTTTTTCGTTGGTGGTGAGTGTGAATGGAAAATGAAACTTACCTAGAGGCCATATGGTATGCCCTGTAAAGCCGGTAAGATGGCCTAGCACCGGTTTCAAGATTTCATTCCATTTGTCCAGGAGCAACAGAAAGCAGTGCTCTTATATGATATCCGATGTGCTTCTTGTGTCGAAATATACGCGGTGAATGGTTAAACTCGGATGGAACCTTGGATTACTAGTAGGTCGTCCCGTATCCAACTCAACGACCTTGGGCTAGTTGTTGAGAAAGTCAAGCCTCGCATCGCCTATGGGATACCGCTTACGTCGCCTGCATGTTCTGTTCTTCCTCGCTTGTGGTGTATCGTCAGGATCTTCTAGCGGCAATTTCCTCCTCTGGGGCTGTCTTCAGGTTTTTCTGCGTCGAACTTAGCATGTAGGCTTTGAGCGATCTCCACTATGTTTCCCTTTAGCTCATTTTCTTCCATTTCGCGTTCCAGGACCGAGCAGTCGGTTGTGTGATGCTTTATGCTTTTGTGGTATTTGCAGTAGCACGTTTTCGTACCTTTGGCTGCCGGTTTATCGATGACAGTTTATATTTATGCTCGTCGTCCCTGCCTGCCATATCTTGTGGAAGTTTTAAATCGTCTATCTCGTTTGTGGTACCTATGCCCTCCTCGCCTATCGTCCCAGCATGGTCAGTGTCTATTTGTGGCTGGGACTGCGATGACGTTTAGGTACCCTTGTTTCGAGGCCTCCCCTTCTTTCTGTCGTAAGTATCTTTCCACCTTTTCTTTCAAATCTACCCGCGTCTAGGGTTTCTTTCCCATGAGCGGGAAAGCGGGCCAGGAAGGAGGCCCCATGTGAATGCCCCTGTAGTCAGTCCTTTTTCGTGCCCTGGCACGTCGAGGGTTGAGTTTGTAAACCAACAAAAGTACTCATTGATTGTCTCCCCTCCATCTATTTACATGCGATTATGGAGTGTGACTCTCCTTTTTATTAGCGCAACTACATGAAGTTAGTTAAGAAGAGGTACTTTAGTTGGCCAAAGTTGTAAATGCTTCTTGGTCGAAGTGTCTTATACCATGTTCCTGTGTTGTCATTGAGCGTTGTAGGGAAATACGTACACCAAAAACGTTCATCAAGTTTAAGGGATGTCATGGTCCATTCGTACGTGTCAATATGGCTGTTCAGGTCCATGGTGTCGTTTTATGAGCTTTGTTAACTTTGCAGTGTTGGGTATCTCATAGTCCAAGAGCTCTTTCACGAATGGTGAGGTTACGCTTCTTGAGAGGCGATCTTGGTTTGGGGTTTGCTGGGTATAGTGGCAATTGGGTTGTTGCATTGCTAAATATGGTTGGACAAGCATGTTGTTGTACGCCGACATGTTTGTCGGCATTGGGACGTCGAATTTTTATGGGTGAAATGGGATGGTGAGTTGTTGGGTAATAGTAGGCGGTTAGTACTATTGCGATAGTGGTGGCAGGATAGCGCTTGCCACAAATGTTGTATCGGCAGGCATCTGGAACGTGGTTTGCGACCAGTTGGGTGTGTTGTTTGGTTTGGGCATCGATGTTTGCGATGAAGATGGCACACCACTGGTGGTTTGAGATATTATTGGCGGCGCCGTTTGCGCGATTTGCTGTGAGTTGTTGATTTCCTGGAAAATCGGCTGTAATGGGGTTTGGTTAAGGGTATTTTGTCCGCCGATGGGGTGAAATATTGGCGGTGTTGTGCTACTGAGGGTGGATGTTATGGGTTGTGTTTTGGAATTGTGTCGTTGCTAACAACGGTGTTTGGCCACCGGATGGCGGTACATCCTTGACAGTTGTGACACAATTTGTCGGTCTCATAGGAGTGATAACTGGCTCTAGTGACGTCATTGGTCGTATCGGGCTGTTCTGCTGCACTGAGGATTCACCGGTGGTTCCGTTCGTCATTCTGGGGGTGAAATGGAATGTGGTTTTGTGTATCGTTTGTCACAAAATGGAAGACGCCAAATGATGCAACCTTGGTTCCGACCACCGACTCTTATAGTGCTCACTATCATCGGAGGAATCTGCAAAGTCACAACAAAGAAGGCCGTCAGCCGTTTCCCGAAAGGAGGTCCCGGGACGACGCTCCGATTTTTAAGTCAGTGGGAGGTATCCGATTTTTAAGTCAGTGGGAGGTATGTCAAGGTAGGAAGAAGTCCCTTTTATACTAAGGATCCTCGTTGTTCCGTACGTGGAACAGGGATTGCAGTTCCAATAGGATATGTGTGCTCTGACTGGCTAATTGTGTGTCGTGTTGTGTCGGGGCCAACGATTGGCTAAGGCCGCACTTCTCGCGCGGGCATCCCGTCCAAAGTGGACGCCTGGGCACTAGAGATATTACCGGGGCATCCAGGCTGCGCCTAGCTGGGCTGTCTAGAGGATCCTTCGACTTGGGGATCCTGCTCCTGGCCTGCGCTAGGAGGTGTGTCATCACATACATATAAATGGTGCATAGGCTCTGAAAATATGCATCTATATGTAAACATGTTTTGTTAGACATTTGAATGGTTGTGATGAATGACAACTAACTCTAGTGATGTCATTTGTCGTATCGGGTTGTTCTGTTACCCAGAGGGTTCACCGACGGTTTCATTCGTTATTCTAGGGGTGAACTGGAATGTGGTTTTGTGTATCGTTTGTCATACAAACGGACGGCACAAAATGATGCGACCTTGGCTTTGACCACCGGCTCTCAGAGTGCTCACTATCGTCGAAGGAATTTGCAAAGTCACAACAAAGAAGGCTGTCAGCCGTTTCCCAGGAGGAGGTACTGGGAAGATGCTCCAACGTTCAAGTCAATGGGAGGTATCTTGATGAGAATGATGAGAACTGAGGGAGATCACTTACTTCTCAAGGTAGGGAGAAGGCCCTTTTATACTAAGGATCCTCGTTGTTCCGTACGGGGAATAGGGATTACAGTTCCATCAGGATCCGTTACTTTGATTGGCTAATCATGTCCCTTGTTGTGTCGGGGCCAACGATTGGCTTAGGCCAGACTTCTCGTGCGGGCATCCCACCCTGAGGGGATGCCTGGGCGCTAGAGCTCTTACTAGGGTATCCAGGTTGGGCTAGCTGGAGGATCCTTCAACCTAGGGATCCCGCTCCTGGCTCGCACTAGGAGGCGCTTCATCAGATACATATAAATGGTGCATAGGCTATGAAAATATGCATCTAAATGAAAACATGTTTGGTTAGACATCTGAACGCTTGTGATGAATGATAAAAATAACCATCTTATCGTTTCAGACTATTCTATTAAATTGAATGTTCCCATTTTATAGATATATGAACCAACTTGTTGAATAAAAAAACATCATAGAACCAGTTATAAAAGCATCCACAATGGTGAGTTCAATGGGAGGGTTGAATGATGTGACAATCGTATTTGTCGTTTAATTAATTAAACTTTACCATAGTGAGATGCACCTTGGCATTTAATAGATTTTGAGTTCAATGCTCATTGGACTCTTCAATGGAAAAAAGGAATGTTTTTAATTTTTACATATATACTATAAATTATCTTTTATAATTTTTTATTGAACTTTGTAGAGTTCAATGCATTGTAGGAAAAAATGATAGAGTTGTATGAAATTTCAAAAAATGATGTAGCAATCCTTTGAACTGTATGAAGTTTAATGAACTATGGATGCCCTAACACCTAGAGGATTCAAACAGCCGAAATAATTTTAATATGAATATTTCAAGAATATTTAGCTTTAGCCATTTGGTTCGTGTGGTTGTCTCCAATACTTGAGCAAAGTCCCTTTAAAAATTGGAACCAAATCAAATTAAATCAACTAATCTTCCACGATAACTTGGGTATAAACCTTTCCCTCCTAATCTTATTTTAGATGGAAGCTTCCTACCACTAGCATCATTACATTGATATATATATATATATATATATATATATATATATATATATATATATATATATATATATATATATATATATATATATATACATGGAGATAGGGAGGGAAAAGATAAAGTGGATAAATGGCTCAATTTTTGGATTTAGATAGTGCTTGACGTAGTTCTAGTTACCTTATATCGAAAAAAAACTTCAACTTATCACCAAGGAGAACTTTTAAATTTATCTATCAAAGAACCTCAAATGAAAAAAGTAGAAAGTTCAGGCATATTAAATAACTACTTTCAAAGGAAGAAAAGGAATTCAAAATCATATATACTTTAACGTTCAAATCATCTTGCCTAGACTAAATCACCAAGACTCCTGAATAACATTATCATGTTATTCAGTTGGATTGTTCACCAGTGATACGTTTTAATGGGAATTCACCAAAATCAAACCAATTTTCATCAAGAATATGAAAATATTAATTATTATAGCAACATCAAAAAATATTTTAGCAAAAGTAGTACTTATTTCAAAAATATTTTTACTAATTTTAGCAAGAAAATCAACCAAAGAGTACCAAATTCAAAAGAGCTTGAATGCATGTTGTGTGACGGCGATGTGTGATGATGGCATGATATGCGACAACAGTGTGCAATGTCGATCGACTGTGTGCGGTGGTGGCCCATGCTTTGTGACGTTGGAGCTACAAGAAGAAGAGAGGGATGGAGGTTAGTGTTCATTGGATGCAAGAAGAGAAGAACGTATAGGGATAAGGCAAAAGGAGGAACATGTCCTTCTTAAATATTGTAGAAAAAGTGGAAAATATTGTCACTTCTACACTCCCATTTATATATATCTAAGATCAATCTATCTACAACCCACGGGTATAATGAGGCAAAACTCACCTAAAATAAAGAACCTGAAAAACTGAGACTCGTTTCCCTTTCTTCTTTGCGTGCTCTCGTGAATCCGCTAATTAACAAAACCAAGTAAAACCTTAATTAACATTCCACAACCCTCAAGTTTGATCTAAAGTCAAACTTTGTCAAAAGTCAACAAAGTCAAAGTCCATAGCAACATTCTATGCCCAGCGTATGCGACCTGGTCTTATTTTTCCTTTATGTACTTTATCACTTAAGACCTTTTGTCTAGAGCTAAAATCTAGACTCAAAACACCAACTTACGTCATAAATTTTCCACCTTTATGACTTTCCACGACTAGAAAAGGTCCAAAAGCCAAAACCCTAACTTATTGATCCATTAAGACATCAAAACTCTTGCATGGAAGGGATGTAAGGACCAAGATCACATTTTTATCGTTCCTGATAGCTTCATAATGGATAAGTTTCCAAATTTATCCATTAGAATGGTCCCAACAAAGAAGATATAGTCTTTAAGTCTCAAAGTGGCCAAAAGTGCATGTTTTTCAACTTAATCCATTAAGTGCAAGTCTCCAACCTTTAGATCTGAATTAATATGATGTTTAGATGGATAAAGTTTCAAACTTTTTCTAGAACAAGGTCACAAACTTTCAAGATCTAAAATTTATGCACTAAAAGTTACCAAAAGCTCATAACACCCAAAACTAGCTAGATCTAACAATTTTAGTATCAAGATTCAAACTTTATACTTCCGGAAGAAAGATCAAGGTGAACAAGGTTTGGATCTATAAGATCCAATGCAACCAACCCTTTTATAGTGAGCAACTTCTTCTCTAATATGCACCGTGAACACTCCAAAGCACTTAAAAACACCTTTTTTGCTCATAAGGCTCAAACTAGGGTTAGGGTTTCAAGGGAGGATGTTGAAGTGTTGGAGGATGAGAATGGAATGGGTTTGGGGAAGTTAAGGAGCTTAAATAGGGATCAAACCACGAAAATAGGGTTTGGGTTTTGATCACGTACACCCAACGTACCAGTGATGCCTAGTACGAGCATAGTCCCCGTAGTCGAGTGTATGCAGCTAACCCAAAATCGTCCTAACTTAAAACGGTCGTAACTTCTTTGTTCCAACTCCATTTTTGACGTTATTTATATCCATGGAAAGGTGTTTAAGATCCCCAAAATATTATCTAGATAACTTGGACTAAAAACTTCTTGAACAAAAATCCATATTTTATTCAAGAACCTGCCCTTTGACTTTTCCCTATCTACCCTTTGGCCCAAAACACAATTCAAGGGTAAAATCTCTTAATTATCATTACTTCCTTCCACAAGGAGTAAAATTTTCCTCCTTAAGGCCCAAAACCTTACACAATTGACTTTTGGCCCACAGATCAGAAATGGCAGGAAACAGGATGTTAGAATTCTCCCCCACTTAAATTAGATTCCATCCTCGAAATCAGCTCTCACTTCCGCTTCAAGATGGAACCCCTAACCGAAAACCAAAAGATGTAATCGACTCTAAACCTACTCTACAAATTTTTATCACGCTAATCCCACACATAATTGCACCATCGTTATGAGAACCAACTGGTAACATACCAAACTAAGCCACACTCGTACTTGGCTCCGACAGCCCTAGTTAGCTATCTACTGAAAACACTTAGTATTACCCCTGATTTACTAATCGACAATAACACTCAGGATTACCCCCGATCCACTAACTGATGACAACAATAAGGCTTACCCTTGATCTACTAACTGATGACAACACCCGAGGTTACCACCAATCCACTAACCGATGACAACACTCGATCCCAACAATACTTAATTGACCTTACCAGGTCTCCAAGTTGTGACTTAGACCTCCAAGCCCCAATAAAACAAGAATAGACAAGGAATCACTCATCACATCCCTCAACGTGGGCTCATAACACCCTAGAGTCTAAAGCATAAGAAATCCCTACATATGATGCCACAACTAAAAGTAATACGACTTGAAGGGAAATCCAATAGATGATAATGATCTTGATGTGAAACTGAAAGATTTAGCAGTTGTACAGAAGTCTTGAACTTGGAGAAAACCGACTGAGAACGGAACCTTGGCATAAGGTCTTCCTGTTATGTGGTTCCACTCTACCCCACTTGAGATATGATAGAGTCTGGCAACTTCACAATCCTTCGATATCCAGACTAACTTGAAATCTACCACTTGGTCACAACTACTGATATCCACATACGTAGGAGAATCTGAACCCATACAAGATGCATAAATTGCAATGCGTGTATAACCGAGGACATAGACTATTAATCCATTCATAGAAAGAAATCAATTTAAACAAAGCTAAATAAGATATTTCCATTTAACTGATCATCCAAGATCACAACTGAACTTTGAAACACAAACATAAATGACAGATGAATACCGATACTACCACAATTATTGAATAGAAGATCTACCAACTCAACTCTCAGTCCTAGGGACTCCGGTCATCCCATGACGACCGTCGGGTAACTGCCAAGCTAAGGGTGTAGGATCCAACACCTCGCCGAAAATGAGAAAAGGACAACGAGCTCTGATGTAGCCTTTTTGGCTGCAATGGAGACAAACTTGTGCACTTTGGCTGTAATATTTACCAAAATGTCCCTCCTCGCCACACCTGTGACATACAAAACATATTTACCTCCCCTTAGCACCTCCCGAACTCCGGTCGGTAGACTTGACCGTTTTGTTTCAGGCTGGGATTGGATCGGAGCCTGAGGTTGCTCCCTCATTTGGGTCTCTATCTTAATCTCTTGCCTCTCACAGCATCTTGAAGCTTAGCAAGGGCATTGTATCGCTGGATAGACACAAACTGCAAATATTTGTCTGAAGCATACTTAAATACCGAGTCATCTGAGCCTGCTCCGAAGCATCGAGCTCAAGACAGAACAAAGCCCTCTCAGTGAACGTCTTGGTGATCTTCGTCACCAACTCGCTCGTTTGTCTCAGATCCAGATAGTCCTGAGCTAATCACTCCCACTCCATAAGAGGAATATACTACACTCGGAACATGTCTAGAAATTGCTCCTGAGTCACTGTGACACGTTGGGTCTGTGAAAAGCCCTAGGTCCAAACTCCCACCAATCCTTCACACCCCAATGAAGAAGATTCTACGTAAACTTCACCTTCTGGCCCTCAAGAGAAGAACATGTGAATAAATAGCCCTCCATGTTAGAAATCCATCTCGAAGCGATGATCAGGGTCCATGTTGCCTTTGAACTTTAGAGGCTTTGTATAACTGAACTCTCGGTACTGCATTTCCCTACTTCCCTGAGATCATATAATGGTGACGGTTGTTGTGGCTGCGCAGTAGCTACCTGTAGAACGGCGGTATAGTGTCGGTCAAACTCTTCGATCAACACGGTCTTGACCGAACCAAACAGCTCCAAAATCGCCTCCCTGATCTCCTCTACCACTTCAACAACAATGATACAATGGATCTCCTGTTCACTCATACCTTCTCTCCTAGTGTCACCAACACCTGATCCTGAACCTCCAAAAGCCGCCATGCTGAGAACATACCAAGGAAATATCAAACATCAAAACGTAATGCTCATTACACCATAGCACACTCATATTAGTTCCTTAGTAACCTCTAGGTTCCTCCTGAATCTCATATAGATCTTGTGCTTTCAGTAGTACGGTCGTATTCCACACCTATCTGTAGTAGATTCAGAATTCATCCCAAGTTCCTAAGTCGTTGCGCTAGATCACTCCTAGGTATGTTAACACCCACTTCTCTTATAAGCTACAATTAACTTCCTATAAACTCTTCTTAGGATTATCTTCGCTCCCGCACCACTGGTTGCATTTTTGCATGCTTGTGGTACATGATACGAGATCAGACAGACGGTCGAATAATTGAATCAGCCTTAAGTCCACAACCAAACAAGGAATAGGAAGCAAGGGTAAGCCGATCATTCTAAGGCTATTCAATCTCAACCATATACAACTAATCAACATCCACACAACAATCACAAATCAAGTAATATAAATCACGCAAGCAACTCCCTATATCATAAGGCATCATAGAAATCATGCATTTTTATCCAACAGTCTCTAAAAGAACCTTAACTTATCAACTAGCATGCTTCCCTAACAATTCACATATCAACAACATCAACACTCAATACATATAACAATTATGGGTATTTTGGGAACTACTCTCCTGTTTAGGCTCTAGCTGACTGTACACACCGTATCTTCCCGTAAAACCAAAGTTAAGTCAAGGTCCACGTTCCTAATCCCAAGCCAACAATCAAACAAGACTATGACAAGAGAACGATTCCATGTCCCTAACCTAACCCTTTTATTTTA
The DNA here is from genome assembly GCF_002870075.4 of Lactuca sativa. Lineage (NCBI taxonomy): Eukaryota > Viridiplantae > Streptophyta > Magnoliopsida > Asterales > Asteraceae > Lactuca > Lactuca sativa. The sequence continues at coordinate 10,556,559 of NC_056629.2, forward strand.
AATTCTTTCTTCAAAAATTTTCGTGAAAATTCTGGGATCCTAGTTTGAGATTGGACTCACACAACTGTTCCTCCAATTTGCTCAAACCAGGGCTCTGATACCATCTTGTAAAGTCCTGTTTTCATGACCAAATTTTTTTTCATTTTTTTAAAGTAAAACTTCCCAATTATAAAACCATTTTAAGAAAACCATATGTTCCTAATTACAATTATTAAAAATCAGAGTATTAAAATGAATGCGAACTCCTCAATCCTACTGATGAGTGGGTACAATCTTGTCTTTGCCTACCCATAGCCACCGATGACACCTGAAATAGTAAACAACTAGGTAAACATAAAGCTTAGTGAGTTTCCCCCAAAATACCTCATATGATAAACATACAAGCAAGCATAACGGCCCACAACCTCCCAGTTGGAATGCCTAGGCCCAATCAATCCTTGGACTGGAATGCGAACATGCAACGCGTCCACTCATGAATCGGGTCAAATACCTAGGGTTTATTGGCATACCGCCTCAACCTAACATCTCTTCCTGAGCCTCTATGCCTACGGCTTACAGTTGGCTCATACTGGGTATCTTGGCCTAAAGCACAAAGCAGGACTGCCTCAACCCACTACTACCATATGTAGACATATAACCAATCTGGATCAGGTAGGCACATAACACAGGCAAACATCAATCATACAGATCACTACCGCCTACTAGTCCTCTCGTAGCACCCATTCCTGCTACCAGCTAACCTCCATGAAATGCGTAACGCATCCAGAGCTGAGATAGACACCCGAACAGATGATCCTAATCTAAAGCCACAACAAAACAAGGAACAAGCAATAAATCCTAGATCAAGAGTTCACAGGCTATCCTACACGACTACGTATAGTCCCTAGGGCACTCCACTAGATGACAACCAACGAGTACAAGTAGACATACAAATCCACAGATGAGTACCGTGTAACAACATCCTAAATACCAACAATACAAGGAATGCATAACCGTGTATATATATATATATATATATATATATATATATATATATTGAGATGTGAGATAGACACCCAGACAGGTGATTCTACTCTAGAGCCACAACCAAACTAGGAACATCCAAGAAAGTCTAGATCAAGAGTCCTCATTCTATCCTACATGACTATATACAGTCCCTATGGCATACTTCTACTACAAGATAACCTAAACTAGTGGGTCGGCATTGGTTCCTTCAACCCACGGGTATAATGATGCAAAACTCACCTAAAATAAAGAACCCGAAAAACTGAGATGCATTTCCCTTTCTACATTGTGTGCTCCCACGAATCTGCTAATTTCATGAACCAAGTAAAACCTTAATTAACGGTCTAAAACCCTCATGTTTGACCTAAAGGCAAACTTGGTCAAATTTACCAAAGTCAAATTCAATGGCAGTTGTGTACGCCCAACGTACGCGGCATGATCTTATTTCTCCATTAAGTACTTTATCATGTAAGACCTTTTATCTAGAGCTCAGATCTAGACTCAAAACCTCGATTTAAGTCATAAAATTTCTACTTTTATGACTTCCAACGGATAAAAAAGGTCCAAAATCCAAAAGCCTAACTTATTAATCCATTAAGACATCATAACTCTTGCATGGAAGGGATAGAAGGACCAAGATCACATTTATATGGTTCCTAATAGCTTCATAATGAATAAAGTTTTCTACATTATCCATTAGAATGGTCCCAACAAACAAGATGTAGTCTTTAAGTCTCAAAGGGACCAAAAGTGCATATTTTTCAACTTAATCCATTATGTCCAAGTCTCCAACCTTTAGATCCGAATCAATATGATGTTTAGATGGATAAAGTTTCCAACTTTGTCCATAACAAGGTTACAAAATTTCAAGATCTAAACTTTATGCACTTAAAGTGACCAAAAGTTCATAACACCCAAAACTAGCTAGATCTAACAATTTCATAATCAAGATTTAAACTTTATACATCAAGAAGTAAGATCAAGGTGAACAAGGTCTGGATCTACAGGCTCCAATGCAACCAACACTTCTCCAATGAGCAACTTCTTCTCCAAGATGCCCCAAGAACACTCCAAAGCACTTAAAACACATTCTTTTTACTCACAATGCTCAAACAAGGGTTAGGGTTTCAAGGGAGGATGTTGAAGGGGTGGATGTTGATAATTGAATGAGTTAGGGGAAGTTTAGGATCTTAAATAGGGCTCAAACCATGAATATGTTGGATTAGGTGTCTAAGCCTATATTTATAATTTATATATATTTGAATTGATAGTAGCACAATCGTTTTAGGTTGCCATCAAACCTAGCAATCGTACAGGGTGACTTTTAAAGAGAGAGATTAATTTATTATGAGATTAATAAATTAATATAAAAGTGAACTAATGCATTATGGAAATAATATTTTAATTAGAAAAGCTATTATTTAATTAATAATTAATCAGAAATTAATTAAAATTAATTTTGGGATTAATAAAATTAAATAAAAGTGCAGGGTCTAAAGTGCAATTGTTCAATAGTTGAACAAAAGGCTCTAGAACCTTCCACCATTAGGTTTGGACGATTTTTGGGGATATTCTAGAGTTTCTAGAAAATCCCATGTGGATAAATAAGGAATGAGATAAATACCAGTTTTGAAATATTAATTTAATATGGAAACAAGGGTTATCTAGGGTCTCCTTGGACCCCTATATAAGGACCCTTAACACTTGTAATTCCAGCCACTCATCATTCCTAAGTAATAGTTAAAATTATTACCTCCCCTGTCCTCTCTTTATAGTCTTCCTTATTGCTTGTTTGGGTGTGAGTTATTAGAGGCACGATAAATGTGGTGCTTGATTCCAAAAGATCTACAAGTGCATGATTCTTGTTACTTTCTACAATAAGACCAAGATATGTGAACCTAAACCCTTTATGATTTTCAAAATATACCTAGGGTTTCATGGGTTTCTTATTTGATGTTCTTAGTTATAGGTTCGATAGTGAAAACATAGATCCTTAGGTTGCATGTGAACTTAAGGGTTTTAAGTTTATTTGTTTTGCATAAAACCTATCAATGGTATTAGAGCATTTTTTGTTTGTTTTCCATTGAATGGTATAATTTTTGAATTTGATCAATTAGGGTTTATAGAGATTAATCCCTAAAAGTCCAAGAATTTCGACTATGGTTAGGATTTTTCGAAACCCTATCCCTTTCCCCCATTGGATTTCGAAATTAGGGTTAGGGTTTTGAAACCTAACCTTCCTCCCCATGTTTTCGAAAATTTCTAGTTTGTTAGGGTTTCCTATTTTAGATAATTGTTAATTTAATTTTATTAAAAGAGATAATTATAAAATTGTATAACTCCTATACCCAGATTTTCGAAAATTAGAGGGTTGGGATTAGGATTTAATTATTTGATTATTTCAATTAGTTAATCTTTATTTGATTTAATGTTTTAATTAATGGATAAATATTAAATCAATTTCATTGTTTCTTTTAAATTTAAATTAATTGATAATTAATTTTTTAAATTTAAAAATTAAATAAACCTAGTATTTTGAAAAGTTTTAAAATATACCTTATATATAATATTAAATGTTAATTACTATATGTATAAGACAAAGTCAATCAAATCGCTAGTACGCCTCATTCACGAAGCTATACTATAAGGGGAGTTTAAGAAATCGGCCTATAAAATGACCGGCATTGGGTATCCATTCTTACCCAATGCTCTCTTGTATGGTGGAGGGTCGTTAGCTGAATGGATTTGATAGGAAAACTAATTCTCATTAAAAGTATAATGATAATAAAAGTACTAGAACCTTTTATTAAAATCCCAAACTAGTAACTTTAGGAAATATGTGAATTAGTATGCTAACCAATGAAATTGCACGTTATACTTTATGAGTCGTTAGTGGAGTATGTATGGTTAACCAACACACTAATAGGGACTAATAAAGAGTTGTAATGGGTATCTCGTAAATTATCATTGTTGAAGGAGCGTGTGTGGTTTACCAACACATCAATTGGAATGATAAATGACAATGAGGTTACTAAGCACATTTGTATGGTTATTCACATCTTGTTTGTGATCCTCGGTATCCCAGTCACAAATAGAAGAGCATTATCTGAGATTAAACATGCGATTGAATAGTTTGAATGAATCTCAAAAGATCTAGGAATTTAAGTTAATTTCATTTCTTTTCTAGTGGAATTGGTAAATCGTCATTTACCTACCTTTTCTAAGTTGTGAATAATATAGTTGGATCTAAGCTTTAATATTTTATTTCGGGTTACTATATTAAGGATTATTCTCGTCTAACTAAAACTACCTTCTTTTTATAGATGTCTACTCCAACTGATGCTTGCGCTTCCTCCTCCTCCAGCCACCATAACTTCTCATTGTTGTCAATCTGCTCAAAGGTAACATTGGATGGCACCAACTACAACGACTGGATGCGCAACATTAAAATGGCCATTCCTTTCAAGAATAAGGAGTATGTACTTGAGAAGGAACTAAATGAAATCGATGAAGAGAAGGCCACTCCTGAAGAATTAGCCTCCCACAAGAAACACAATGATGATGGGACAAACGTTGCTTACATCATGGTCGCCACTATGACCCTTGAGTTGCATAGATTTTATAAGGACTATTGGCCTTATGAAATGAACAAGGACTTTATGGGAAAGTTCCACAAATGAGTTCATCAAGAAAAGTATGAAATGGTCAAAGCCCTCATGGCATGCAAGATGAAAGAAGGAGAATCTATTTGTAGCCACATTCAAAGAATGCAATGATAGGTAGAGCGCCTTGTTAGGCTAAATATGCACTTTGATGAGTAGTTGGCTAGTGATATAGTCCTAAACTCCTTACCAAGTTGTTATGATCAATTCATCTCGATCTATCATTTGAACAACACTGAGACCACCTTGGGTCAATTTCACAACCTTCTACATACATCTGAAGTAGGAATGAAGGGGAAAGGTTCGGCCTCCACTTGTGCTACAGCTCTGGTTCTGGATATTGGACAGGGAAAGGGGAAGAAGAGGAAAGGTCCTCCTAAACAAAACTGGACCCAAAGGAAAGCCTAGTTGTAACATTCCTCACACTTCTAATCCAAAAGAAGCCATTGTATTTACTGCAATGATAAGGGTCATTAGAAACGAAGCTACCCAAAGTATATGCAAGACATCAAGGATGGTAAACTGAAGCCATCTTATGCGGGTATATATATATATATATATATATATATATATATATATATATATATATATATATATACACACACACACACACAATTTCATCTAATAACTAATCATCTTCTCGTTCAGGGGTCCTTGATATAGGATGTGGAATTCACATTTGTTCTGATTTACATGGGATATGAAAAAGTGAGGAGGTGGAGCATGGAAGAATGAACCTAATCATGGGAAATTGGAGATCTTCTCCTGTTACCAAGATTGGAGTTTATAGTGTAGTTCTTAGTAGTGGTGTTTGTTTAGATTTAATAAATTGTTGCTTCCCGTTAAAAATGATACGTAACATTATTTCTTTTCATGCTTTATTCAGACAATGTTTTAGATACTCATTTAATGATTAGAATGGTTCTATTTTTATTTATAAAAATCATGTTTTTATATTTAAAGCTTTACCTTGTGATTGTGTGTATGAAACTGTGACGTATGTTGATAATTTATTTAATAGTGTTTTTCATATTGATTCATCTAATGATGTAGACAAAGCATGCTTGTAGAATTATTGTCTTAGAGACAATAACAAGAAACACATCAGCCAACTCCAAAACAATGGAGTGTTGAAATCATTTTACCTAAGGTCATATTGTACATGCGAATCTTGTCTTTTAGGAAAGATTACTAAATCACCTTTCACTAGATCTTGTGAAAGTGGTGAAGGTTTGTTAGATCCCATACATACAGATGTGTGTACCCTTCAGATCATCCACAAGGGATGATAATCGATTAATGTGACTTTTACTGATGATTATAGCAGATATGGTTATATCTATTTAATCAAGCATAAGTCAGAAACTTTTGAAAAGTTCAAAGAGTTTAAACATGAAGTCGAGAATCAGCTTGGCAAGAAGATAAAGATGCTTAGATCTTCAAGAGGCGGAGAGTATCTTAGTATTGAGTTCAACGACCATCTAAAGGAATGTGGAATAGTTTCACAACTAACTCCTCCAAAGACACCACAATTAAATGGCATAATCGGATTTTGTTAGACATGGTTCATTCCATGATGAGTCATGCTTACCTTCCTATTCACTTCTGGGGGTACACCTTAGAGATAGTTGTCCACATCCTCAATCTTGTCCCTACAAAGAAGGTTGCCAAAACACCTCATGAGATGTAGACAATGACAGTTCCCTTGTTAACACATATCAAATTCTGGGGTTGTGAAGCTTTCATCAGACGAGAGACTCATGAAAAGCTATAAGCTAGAAGTAAGAAGTGTATTTTCATTGGCTACCCAAGGTAGTCATTTGGCTATTTATTCTACAGACCTAGTGAGAACTTGGTCTTTGTAGCACGAAGAGGAGTCTTTCGCGTGAGAGAGAGAGAGAGAGAGAGCTCATATTCAAAGAGGACAGTGGGAGTAGAATTGACCTTGAAGAAATCCAAGAGTCAACCAATGAAGGAACCTTAGATGATACTAGCGCTCAACCAGAGGAAGAGGTTCATGTTAAATCAATAGACGAGTCATTACCTCTTAGGCGTTCCAGTAGAGTCAGCATACCACCTAAGTTCTATGGCATCTATATTACTATAGATGGTGACACGTTTGTCAGTGATAGGACACTGATAAATTTGGATGAGCCGGCTAGCTACAAGGAAGCAATGGCACGCCCTGAGGCTGCTAGATGGAAAGAGACAATTGACAGTGACATCAAGTCCATGTATGACAACCAAGTTTGCAATTTGGTTGATAATGTACCAGGTCGAAAGACATTTGGGTGCAAATGGATCTTCAAAAAGAAGACCAAAATGGATGGAAAGGTACATACTTTCAAGGGTCAACTAGTTGAAAAGGGATTCACTCAAACCCTGGGGGTTGACTATGATGAGACCTTCTCACCAGTAGCCAAGATAAAATCTATTAGGATAATGCTAGGCATAGCTGCCTTTCTTGACTATGAAATTTTAAATATGGATGTCAAAACCGCTTTCCTTAATGGGAAGTTGACTGAAGAGGTTTACATGAGTCAACCAGAGGATTTTGAAGATGCAAAGTTTCGAAATAGAGTGTACAAGCTTGAGAAATCCATCTATGGATTAAAACAAGCATTTTGTAGTTGGAATCTTTGCTTCCATGAGAAAGTCAAAGAGTTTGTTTTCTCTAGGAGTGAAGACGATTAATGTGTGTATATCAAGGCTAGTGGGAGTATAGTGACTTTTCTAATGTTGTATGTCGACGACATACTACTCATGGGAAACGACATTCTAACTTTTCAAGAAATTAAGTCTTGGATTGGAAAGTGTTTTGAAATACCTTGGAGAAGAAGCCTATATTCTCGGGATAAGAATCTTGAGAGGTAGAAAGAAGATACTAATTGGACTTAGTCAAAGAACATACTTGGATAAAGTACTAAGGGGGTTTAGTATGGAAAATTCCAAGAAATGAGAGCTACTTATCCAGAGCAATACCAAATTGAGTAAGACTTAAATCCCTAAAACAGATGAAGAGATAGCCGATATGAGTCGGGTGAATTATGCTTCGGTTGTAGGGTTGATCATGTATGCTATGACATGTACTCGCCCTGATGTGTCCTTTTCCTTGAGCATGGTTAGTCGTTGTCAGGGAAATAATGGTAAAGCTCATTGGACAATGGTTAAGATCATTCTAGAGTATGTGCGGAGAAAGAAGGACATGCTTCTAGTCCTTGGTGGTAGTGATACGTTGAGAGTGAGTAGTTACAGTGACACCAACTTTCAGAAAGATAGAGACGACTTGCGTTCTCAGTCGAGATGGCTGTTTGTTCTAAATAGTGGATCTATAACTTGGAAGATTTACAAACAGGACATGGTGGCTGATTCAACCTGTGAATCAGAGTACATAGCCTCACGTGAAGCATCAAAGGAAGTGGCTTTATTGAAGAACTTCATTGAAGATCTTGGAGGTGTCCCAACCATTCAGGAGCCAATGGAACTTTTCTGCGATAATGAAAGACCGGTTGCCTTGACTAAGGAACCAAAAGATCATGGAAAGTCTAGACATATCGACAGAAAGTACCATTATGTTAGACATAGGGTAGAAGAAGGTCACATCATCGTGTAGAGCGTATCATCAGAAGAGAATCCTATAGATCCTTTTACTAAGGCTCTGAGTAGGGTCAATCACAGTCAGCATGCCAGGAGCATTGGTATGAGAGATTATACTAGTTTTTAGTAGTTATATAGTTATTTTGAAACTTGTAACAAAATAAATGTAATTTATTTTTGGTGATTAAATAATGGAGAATTATTTATGAGTTTGTTTACTGCCTTTTGTTAATTGTTTATTCATGTGTTTTAGTTTTGCACGTTTTACTTCCCGAATAATATGATTATTCATATTCCACAGAAGGTCGTACTTTTGGAAGTAAGTAATGAATTAAGACTGTCATGAATTGGATTGTAGATTTCCTAAGGAAGTTAGACATAGGAATAGTATTGTTGTAATGTTCATGAGTACATAGAAATGGAGATTTAAGTATTAGATAAACACACGCTCAGAGAATTACTTCATGGATTCTATCACGAGTAATTCTGAGACGATAATATATTCTGATCTTGAAACGAAGAGTTGTAATTTAGAAGTTGGTTGTACATTGGTAAAGCGTAAATGCATCAGTAACTTGATGTTATAAAACATATGGTCATGCATGATTTGATGACTAAAGGATGCAATCATATGAGTCAAAGTTTATTCTTTCCTTTTGCACTGTCAGCAAAAGCGATATATTTGGTCCCCTCGGTGATTTGGTGTTGACTTATAGTGTTGGGCCCAACTAGGACCAAAATTTATGTGTTCAATTAGAATTGTTATATCATCATAAATCGGAAATCAGGAAACAAAGTATTGGACAATGAGATTGATTCTATTCCATGTCTCATGTTTGAATGACATCTTGTGGAACAGAGGATTATATGATCACTTATCATAGAATGCATGACTGAGTGGGTAAGAGTTCGGTAGCGAATTTTAGAAGCTACAATTCATTGATCAATTCAGAAGTTATACTGGTCGTTATATTAACAGACTTATCCAAGTGGGAGATTGTTTGATAAGATGTCTATGCCCAAAACTATAATTGGTATATATACTTGAATTGATATAAGAACAGTCCTTTTGGGTTGCCCTCAAACGTAGCAATTAAACATGATGACTTTTAGAGAAAGAGATTAATTTATTATGAGATTAATAAATTAATATAAAATTTTATTAATATATTATGCAAATAATTTATTAATTAAAAAAGTTATTATTTAATTAATAGTTAATCAGAAATTAATTAGAATTAATTTTGGGATTAATAGAATTAATTAGAAGTGAAGGATCTAAAGTGCAATTGTTCAATAGTTGAACAAAAGGCTCAAGAACCTTCAACCATTGGGGTTGGACGGTTTGGGGAGATATTCTAATGTTTCTAGAATATCTCATGTGGATAAATAAGGAATGAGATAAATACCGGATTGAAAATATTAATTTAATATTTAAATCGGGGTTATCTAGGGTTTCCTTGGACCACTTATAAGGACCCTTAACCCCTTTAATTTCGGCCACTCATCATTCCAAAGGAACAGCCGAAATTCTTACCCCCCTCTCCTCTCTCTATAATCTTTCTTCTTGCTAGTTTGGGTGTGAGCTATTAGAGGCACGATAATTGTGGTGCTTGCTTCCAAAAGATCTACAAGTGAAGGATTCTTGTTAATTGCTACAATAACAACAAAGTATGTAAACCTAAACCCTCTATGATTTTCGAAATATACATAGGGTTTCTAGGGTTTCTTATTTGATGTTCTATGTAAAGTTTCAATTGTAAAAACATAGATCCTTAGGTAGAATGTGAACTTAAGGGTTTTAAGCTTATTTGTTTTGCATTAAACCTATAAGAAAATACGGTTTGGGTTCTAATCACGTACGCCCGGTGTATTGCTGGTACGGCCAGCATACCATGGATGCCTAGTACGCCCAACATACTCCCTCTACGCCCAACATACGCAGCTAACCCAAAATCATTCTAACTTCAAACGGTCGTAAATTATTCGTTCCAACTCCGTTTTCAACGTTCTTTATATCCATGGAAAGGTGTTGAAGAGCCCCACAATATTATCTATATATCTTGGACTAAAAACTTATCAAAGAAAAATCCATATTTCATGCCAAAACTCGGGCTATGACTTTTCCTTTTCTACCATACCGCCCAAAACACAATTCAAGGATAAAATATCTTAACTATCATTATCTCCTTCCCCAAAGACTAAACGTTGCCTCCTTAAGGCCCAAAACCTTACACAATCGACTTCCAGCCAGCGGCTCAGAAATGGCAGAAAACAGGACATTATAGTGTTTAGGAATGCATGTTTTGGTATGGAATGACTAATGAGACAGGTAGGTAGGCATGGGTTTTAATTGGAAATAATAATTTGTATAAGTCTAAGAGATGATGCAATTATATTTTCATATATTTTCTAATATTTTAATTGGTTTTCATGTATATTGAAATGTATTACAAACAAATATTTCTCATAATCTTGGCTTACGCCTTCTCATTAAATATATATACTGAGGATACATACATTAGGTTATAACATAATAATTGGGCTAAGAGTACATTTGGCTAACCACTAAAATAGATACAACAAATAAAACCCATACATAAAAGTCACGTCTAACAAAAGGTTTTGAATTTTAAAAAAAAATTAAGAAATAATTGTTTTTTCAAGAGTCAAGTTGGAATTAAATGTGTAATATGGTTTTGTATTTGTACACATTTAGTCACATAGAGAATCAAGACATTGTCATTTGTCTTGATAGCAAAATAATAATGTACTTTCTTACTGCAATTTTTCTTAACCAACATATCAAAAAATTCGGCCATTTGTCATTCCTCTTAATCTCAAAAAAGCAATGAATTTATTTACAAAACATTTCAGTGAAAAGATATTTAGTTATCTAGACCATAAATTTGTGTTTTATGATATTGTATTATACAACTGTATAAAACATATATTGTTGTGTATGAAGGAAAATTATTGTATACAAATCATTTCTCATCATATTTCGTTATTAGTTCATAATAATAGTTATCAGATTGTTTAAATATCATTCAACATGTAATTAACCACAATCATCATTACCCCTAATCAAATCAAACTGTTCTTTCATCTTCCCCATAATCAAACGACCATTTTTCAAAAACCTATAAAATATCTTCTATTTATCTGAAAAATAACCATGATTTTTGTTGAAATTTTATTTTTAAGATCTTTCATATTCCCCATAAACACCAGGTATGGTTTCATCCCCTGTTTCTTGAAATTACTATGTATTTACCATGTTTCTTGAAATTACTATTCCCCCTGTTTCCTTTTAAACATTGTGATAGAAACCCCATGATTTTCCAACTTTATAATGATAATAGGATGTCTTGTATATGTTAATACATGATCGTTGACGATCTTCCTAAATCCATTGTAGTTGTTATTGTGAGAAAAGTCAGAACATCATCAGTGTAAGATTTATGTATGCCAATAACTTTGTAATTCTCACACACCCCTTACATATAATCCTATATATCACATTAATGTCATCGAAATCAAATTGATTTTTTCTTATAAACTTTAAATTTTAACTTCATCAATTGTAAAATTATAAATATGTCTCGCTTGATCAGATTTGTAACATCCCAAAACTTAAGACTATAAATTTCAATTTTTATAATAATAGAACAATCATCCAACAAAGTTTTATAAAACTATGACGAAATCAGAGTATGTAAAAATCATCCAAATATATCAGAGTTAAATAGCATACGGAACAAAATGGTGTGTGCAAGAGATCATCCTGAGCTCTTCCCCTTCGATCCAGAAGTCCCTAAAACATAAACTGAAAACCGTAAGCACGAAGCTTAGTGAGTTCCACATAATAACGCATAACATATATATTTGCCCGCTCAAGGCTATGTCGAGTCTATTTCACTCCCATGTCTATTTCAACTCATGTGTCGGTCCAATACCATACCGGGTCTATTTCACCCCCGAGTCTATTTCAACTCATATGTCAGTACAAGGCTATACCGGGTATATTTCACCTCCGGGTCGATTTCACCCATAAAGTTGCCAGCGTTATGCTTTTGCATGTCTTAATGGGGAGAATCTTGGATTAAACCACATTATCTTCATGAAACCACCTTCAATCCTTGCATGATTGAATTTAATCCATCAAGACTCCATTTTTATGCTCAAGGGACGTTAGAAACACTAGGATCTAAAATTATAACCTTATAGAGAAACTCATACTCTCAACAACACCTTAAAGGACCATTTTATGAAGAAATACGCCCTAAACTACATACTAACAAATTGAGCCATCAAAGTAGAAGATTTTTACCTTCAATAAGCTAGAAATGATGAGAAACATCTGGATCTACAAGCTCTTCCTGATCCAATGCTTCTTCAGAACTCTTCTTTTTCTTCTCTAAACACCACACACTCCAAAAGCACACACACAAGCTCAAACTTTAGACAAATGGATTAGGTTTTTGGTATATGACTTAATAGGAAAGGGAGGCTGATAATATGATGGTCTTCAGGAACTTAATGAGTTGAAGTAGGTTGCAAACCCTTAAAATTAAGGTTTAACCATGGATTGAGTACATCCTATGTAGGCTTGGGTATGCCCAACGTACATAGGGATCACACCGATACGCACATGCATAGAAGTACATCATATGTACCTAGTGTACGCACAACATACTGATGGACTAGTCTTGATTTTAAATTGAAATATTTGCTAAACTTTATACCGGGCGACTCGGGTGTTACAGTTCCCCCCCCCCACTTGAATCAGACTTCATCCTTGAAGTCTGATGTCAGAAATAACTTTGGATAATTCTCCCTCATCTCTTACTCAGGCTCCCAAGTCCACTCTGAACCCTTTCAGTGATGCCACTGCACCTTCTCTAAGTCAACAACCTTGTTCCTCAAGGTTTTTGTCTTCCTATCGAGGATCGCTACCCAGGCTACAACCCTAAAAGGACCAATATACATGGGGCCCAGCTTGCTCCGCTTCCTAAATCGGATGACACCTTTCCAAGGTGACACCTTCAGGAGAACCATATCCCCAACCTGGAACTCCAGGTCTAATCAGCGCTTGTTGGTACAACTCTTCTACCGAGTCTGGAGCTGTCTGAAGTCAACCACGAACCTGCTGAAGCATCTCGGACCTCATGAGTACTACCTCGGTACTCCCCATCACCTGATAACCAACCTCACCCTAACATATCATGGTCCGAAACTTCCTCCCATAGAGCATCTCAAAAGGAGGTTGATCAATGCTTACATGATAACTGTTGTTACACAAAAATTCCGCTAACAGAAGATATGTATCCCAACTGCCGCCGAAATCTATAACGCATGCCCACAACATATCCTCTAATGTATGAATGGTCCGCTCACTCTGACCATCCGTCTATAGGTGAAAACTTGTGATGAAGTGCAGACAAGTACCCAATTCCTCATGGAATTTCTTCAAGAATTTGGAAGTAAACCGGACATCTCTATCTGAAACCATTGAAACCGGCACCCCATGCCGTGCCACAACCTTCCTGATCTAGATGCTGGCCAACTTCTCCGCGGAGATACTCTCCTGAATCGGAATGAAATGTGTGCTAATCGATCCATGATGACCCATATCGAATCCACCCCGCATGTCGTCCGAGGCAATTTGGTGATAAAATCCATCATAATCTCTTCCTATTTATAGACGGGAATATCCAACAGCTTCATCTTGTCGTGAGGTTGCTAATGCTCGGTCTTGACTTTCCTGCAAGTCAGACACCTCTTCACATACCAAGCTACATCCCTCTTCATACATGGCCACCAATAATCAGGACGGAGATATCTATACATCTTTGTCGCTCTGGGATGAATAGAGAATATTGACTTGTACGCCTCTTCCATCAAAACCTGACATGCACCACCCCTGCAAGGAACCCAAACCCTCCAATCGAAAGTCAATAACCCTCAGCTATCATAATGAAAGGAAGCCACCTGACCCACAATGCACTCACTATTTCGGTTCTCTTCCTTCATAACCTCAACCTGAGCCTCTCGGATCTGCTCTAAGAGGGGAGTGATCAATATCATCCGCAGACAAAAATCCCTGATTGGAGTCGCGACCGCCTTGCGGATGAGAGCATCGCCCACCACATTGGCCTTCCTCATATGGTAAAGTATCTCACAATCGTACTCCTTCACCACATCCAGCCACCTACGTTGTCGCATGTTTAGGTTCAGCTAATACATCAAATACCTCAAGCTCTTGTGATCCATGTAAATAGTACAACGAAACCTATGGAGGTAATGTCGCCAAATCTTGAGGGAAAACACCACCACCCCCAGCTAAAAATCATGTGTAGGATAGTTTGCCTCATGAGGCTTTAGCTACCTTGAAGCATAAGCAATAATACGGCCCCTCTGCATCAAAACTGCACCCAAACTCGTGATCAATGAAACACAATAAACCACAAAATCCTCGACACCTTCACGCAGGGTAAAAATTAGCACCTTACACAATTTTGTTTTAGAGTCTCAAAAGTTGCCTGCTACTCAGGCCTCAGCAAAAAGTGACAGTCTTCTTCGTCGGCCGAGTTAGAGGAACCGTTATGTTGGAGAAACTCTGAATGAATCTCCGATAGTAACCTGCCAAACCAAGAAAACTCTGAATCTCAGATGGAGACCTCAAAACTTCCCATCTCATCAATGCCTCAAGCTTGGCTGAATCGACCAGAATACTATTATAGTTGACAAGGTGTCCTAGATATTGCACCTCTCGCATCCAAAACTTGCACTTGGAGAAATTCACATACAACCTCTCCCTCCTAAGAGTCTCCAATACCTCCCTCAGATGCTCCTCATGTTGTTCCTCAGTCTTGGAATAGACCATAATCTCATCAATAAAAATAATTACAGATCGATCCAACATGGGTCTGCATACGTGTTTCATGAGATCCATGAATGCGGCTGGAGTATTGGAGAGCCCGAAGGGCATCACCACAAACTCGTAATGGCCATATCAATTTGAAAAGCCATCTTCTGTACATCCTCCTCTCTAACTGTAATACTCCAAAAAATCAACATAAATTTAAATTTTAAAATCCATCCATGAATTAAAATTGTTTACAAAAAAGAGTCATTGTTTCAAAAGTATTATTTCAAATCAAAGTTTTCCGAAGACCTAAAGACATAAAAATAGGAATTTGTGTACAATCACGCCTTCACCTTCCTACGATTCTTAGAAGTACGTGAAACCATAAACTAAAACTATAAGTCAAAGCTTAGTGAGTTCCCCGAAATTACCATCACAACACAACAAAGAAGCATACAGTATGAATAGCTAGTCTCACTGGACTATGTTGCATGGCCTAAATCCTATCTGGACCGCTCTACGAGCCTTCGGAATGAGTGGACCACCTCGCAGGGCCTATAGCCTATCTGGACCGCTCCATGGGCCGCCAATGTAATTGGACCGCCTCGTAGGTCCTACAACCTATTTGGTCATCCCCGGGTGTCTTGGCCTTCATAACAAAGCAAGATCGCCTCAACCCAACATAGCATGTCGACATATGCAACTAACAAACATAAACACAGAGCCAGAAAATACAAATTATCATACGAATATACCGAACAACTACAACTATCATATCACTATCACATCACTATCCTGACCAGGATAAATAATGTAGTGGGCCAGCATTAGTGCCTTTGACCCATGGGTACAGTGAGGAAAACTCACCTCTCAGTATGATTGTGGTCTGAATAACTTCTAGCTCCGATAATCGGCCTAACCCAAATCCTAAATGTTAAAACATTTCCCAATCTAAATGAACAACATTTTCCTAAAATACCCTTGGTCAAAGCCAATCAAAATAAACAAGTCAACCGAGCCGAGTCAACTCTAGCTTCGTACGCGGGGCATACTCCGGATGTACGCAGGGTGTACTTGAGGTCCGAGGCACCGGGGCAAAATCTGCATACGTCAGCGTAACATTGGTACACCCTACGTACGTAGTAGTTCTATTCTTAACTGATTAAGAGCCAAATCCTATGACTTAATATGTCCAAAAGCAGATCCAAGGACGAAATGCCATTGAGAGTAATAAAGTTTTCAAGTTTATGACTTTACATGCTCATTAAGTACTTAATACCAATAATACCAACATCTTAACACCTTAAGATCTTCTAAAGCATGCATGGGGAAGAACTAAGAACCAATATCACATTTTTATCACTCAAGACCCCTCATTGGGTTTGAAAGGATGACTTATTGGGTCAAGAGCATGCCATGCTCAAGAATCACAAAGGTTGGGACCAAAAATGCCCTAAATGAAGGAATATCAAGATCTACATGATATTATGATTACATTAGAAGCTTTTTACCTCCTGAAGGTTTCTAGCAAGTAGAGAATTCTAGATCCAAGCTTCTTCCAATCTCCAATGTCTTTCTACCACCTTATTCTTCTTTAACAACACCACCAACACATGCAAATGAGATCAAAATGCACTCCTCTCACTTAGGGTTAGCTAGAGGGACGTTTTCTTAGGTGGAGGCTAATTAAGGTGAAGGTCTTGGGGCCATAAGGTGTTTAAATAGGGTGGATACACTAAAATTTTGGGTTTGGAACGCTCACACGTATGCTCTGCATATGCAAGGTACGCCCTACGTACTAGGCTCCTCGTGTGTACACCTTGCGTATGAAGAGTACGCCCAACATACTTGGCTCCTTGTGTGTACACCTTTTGTACGAAGAGTATGCCACTATGGGCCATATTGCACTCTTTGTTATGCATAAGTACTGAAATGCAATATATATTCATACATAGGGTTAAAATTGAAATTAACTCAAAGTCTGCTGGTGTGAATGACTCAGGATAATGCTCCCACATCTCCGCCTCCGACTCTCACGTCTACTCGGAGCCTTTTCGATGCGACCATCAAACCTTTACCAAAGGTATCTTCTTATTTCGCAGTACCTTCATCTTTCTCTCCATTATCTCTACCGACCTCTCACTATAATTCAGGTGCTCATCGACCTGAATATTTTCCAAATGAACTACTGCCTCATTGTCTTATACGCACTTCCATAACTGCGAAACATGGAAAATGTTGTCGATCTGACTGATCTCACTTGGCAAATCCAACCGGTAGGCCCCCCTGCCTACCCTGGTGATCACACGAAATAGTCCAATATACTAGGACACAATTTTCCCTTCTTCCTACAACGTATCACACCCTTCCAGGGTGAGACCTTCAGTAGTACCATACCACCGACCTGGAACTCCAACTCTGATCGACGTCAGTCGGCATAGCTCTACTGCTGACTCTGAGCTGTCTGCAATCTCTACCTGATCTGTTGGATGAGATATGCGGTCTGGAGGACTACCGCAATCCTTCCCATGAATTTGTGACCAACTTCCCCCTAACAAACTGGGGTACGACATCTCCGACCATACAGAAGCTCGAAAGTCGGTGTACCAATGTTGGAGTTATAGTTGTTCTTGTAGGAACACTCCGCAACAGATAGATAGGAATCCTAACTCCAACCAAAATCCATGACACAAGCCTGCAACATATCCTCAAGTGTCAGAATGGTCTACTCACTCCGACTGTTAGTTTGTGGATGATAAGCAGTGTTGAAATGTAGCCTCGTACACAGTTCCTCGTGGAACTTCTACCAGAACCGAGAAGTGGACCGAACATCTCGATCTGATATAATGGAGACTAGAACCCCAATAAATTCTATGCTTTTTTGAACATTAACAAGTACAAAATTGTAAACAAAATCTGGAAGCATGCATGATGTTTATTCAATGACAACAAAATTACATCAAACACTTTATACAAATACTTCAAATAGTCAACGAAAAATTGAAAACCCTGATAATCCCTGTTCAAGTCCATTATGGAATAGGATTTCCTTATAGGGTCTAATGGACCAATAAGTCTCTAATTTGACTATTTTGGGCTTAGAACCCTTAAATGGGCTCTAATTGGACCCATTTTCATGAAACTTAACATTTTGGGCTATAAAGGATCCAAAATGAATTGGTTTACCTTAATGGGCCTTATTGGGCCATAATTGATTCAATTAGCTTTAATGGACCATAAACCCATTCTTTTATGCAATTGGGCCGTGAACACCCTTAAAAGCCCGATGGGCCGAAAATACCAAGTTGGGCATTATAACTTCGAACTAAGATAATGAAAGGCCCAACACTATGCAACTCTTTCCTTCTAGCCCAAGTTCTCGGCCCAACAATCAAAAAAAGAGAGAGAAATTAATGGGGATTATTATGCTTGACACATCATTTTTATTCAAAGGATAACTAGGCATAATGTCTCATGCATCTAGGTGAACATCACATCTTCTTTCCCTTTCTCTTCTTATGTTCGACCGAGAGGAAACACACACACACACACACACTTCACTTGAATTTTCTCTTAAACACTCACAATAACAACTCATCCTTTTTCTCAAAAATTTCAAGATCTTGGGAATTTTCAAGATGGTTCTTCCATCAAAATCATCATCTTTGGTAAGTTGTTGCTTAAATCCATGGCTTAGCTTTTTGATAACATCAAAAATCTCCTCTTAACTCATGCAAAATTCATGATCTTGCTTCTTTGAACCCATCTAAGCCAAAGACCTCTCAAGAAGCTTGCTAGGGCCGAGAATCACATCAACTTCTTCCATTTCTTCTTCAAAACCGAGAAAAACTAAGCAAGGTGAGTTCATACCCCCTTGTTTTTTGTTTTTACTTATTTTGCGGGGAGAATACAAGTGTTATGTGTTGATCTATGTGTGTTTGCATGTTATATGTGATTTCTTTGGTTTATGTTGCGATAATGTGTTAATACTTTATATATTTCGAGATCTACAGCTAAAATGTGAAAGATTCATAAACAAAAACATAATAAACAACATACATCATAGATCTAAGATTCCTTAAGTTTAATAAGTGAAAAACAAAGCCAAAGATCCTTACAAGTGTCATTTTTGCACAAATAACAAAGATCGGGTTGAAAGTTGATAATTTTTGGTTTTATGAGGGTTATAAAGTATTTATTTATATAAAAGCTGATTTTTTTTGAAAATAATACTTTTCAAAGGACCAAAAATATAAAATTTTACTTAATGGGCTTATATTTGGGCCTCACGGGTTTTTGGGCCCAAACTTGCGAAAATGAAAAGTTTTAGGGACTGAAATTATAAATTCATAAAAGTGTGAGTCAAAAACATAATTAAACTATTTCAGGGGCTGAAAATGACCCTTTTTTCTAAATTGAACTAATAGTGCAATGTTTTTAGATTTTGGGCCAAAATTGTAAAACTTACGGAAAATGGGCCAAAAATGTAAATTTTTAGCAAATAAGGGCTAAAATGTCAAAAGTTGTATTTTGGGCTGAAATTATAATTTAAGATTTTATTTGGGCGGAAAATGCCAAGTTAAAGAATCTGATGGACTAAAATGTCATTTTTCATCAAAAATGACTAAAAGTGTCATTTTGCACCATTAAGGACTGAAAAATGTAAATTTTGTATGAAAAAGGCACTGAAATTCTCAAATAAACATTTTGAGCCAAATATGTAAA
Source organism: Lactuca sativa (assembly GCF_002870075.4). Taxonomy (NCBI): domain Eukaryota; kingdom Viridiplantae; phylum Streptophyta; class Magnoliopsida; order Asterales; family Asteraceae; genus Lactuca; species Lactuca sativa. Next base: position 10,576,419 of record NC_056629.2, read on the forward strand.
TTTCTAAACAATTGGATCAAAGATATAAATTTTTACAACTTGAAGGTTTAAAAATGGTATTTTTATAAAAACTAAGAATACCGTTATAAACCAACATTGAGTATTTTAACATCAAAAGTAAACACTAAGTGTAAACCAAATTCCATACTACAACTTATATCGACAAACAAATAAACGATACAATGTTCGGGCCCAATATTTCCTACTCGTATTTATTGGGCCATCGTGACCCAATTATACGATTGTTGGGCCCAATATAATCAAAACATGTTTATTGGGCCTTGGTGACCCAATTACATGCCCAACGGGCCTTCATCAACTTAAACATGCTATTGGGCCTTAGTGCCCATTTGCATTGCTAATATGGTCCTAAACTTTTATCATATGCTCAATGGGCTATAACGTGTCCGTAGCATACTCGACAACCTATAATAACATATATGATTAGTGGGCCATCGTTGTCCTCTTTCATGTCTGTTAGGCTTACTTCATATTCACGTAAATATTAATCAGGTTGTAAAGCAAAGTGATTTAATTTCATTGGGATTTAGTGAAAAATAACGGGTGGCACCAATAAGTGCCGACCGTAGCCTGTAGTTATAATCAGAGTCTCTTGGAGGGAGAGCGAGAGTTTGTGTATAGATCTATATGGGGGTGACTCCCCCACACCTGAGTTGTTCGCTATAGTTAGACTGGACCAGTCTAGGGTGACAAAATCTTGATCAAAACCGACGTTAGGAAAAATGCCAAGACAGGCGAATTAATCACTATTATGCATGGTTATAACGACTCACATAGAGATCCTTTACCATCTAAGTACTCATGGGAAATCATATTCACACACCGTGACGATGCAAAGTGATTTATATAATAATACAAAACCATCATGCTATTTAAATTGGAACACATCGTGTTTTCCGGGGAAACGACATTATTTACTTCTACATACAACAACTACAATAAAAGGAACAATTATGAAAGGCATTCACTTTTACATGTTTTGAAATCACATACTTACACATTTATGAGATCATCACATCTTTATCATAAACAGTTTTTGTTACAGAAAATATCAGATTTTTTGGGTTTTACAAATAATACAAACTATTTTTTTATGTCAAACATGCTTATTAACTCACCAACATTATATATGTTGACCGTTTTAACAATAACTTGTATTCTCAGGTAACCGTTAGAATGAAGAATCAGCAAGTGTGTTTCTGAAATTTCTTTTGTGCAATGTCAATCGTTAAACAATTTATGTTATGTGGTGTTGTAATGTAAACAATGTACTTGATGTGAACAAGGTCAGTTGTAATGTATTAATGCATGGTGATATTTACGTTATGTTTAATGTATATTCATTGTGATGATATTTCAATTTAAGTCACACGACCCCTCGGACGTTTCCGGCATATGGTCCGGGGGTGTGACAGGTTGGTATCAGAGTAATGTTTATAGTGAACTAGCATATTTAACCATACATGATATGCAACTATAAACACAATGGACCTAACTAACTCTAAACGAAACAAGAATTTCACACTTATGTGTGTATATTAGGATAATAAGCTAACAATACCTAATAAAAGCTTCTGGAAGAAATTAAACACTATGATTAAACCTGGGCAGTTATGCAGTTATATTAAGGATAAATATAGTCTGATCAACTATATTTATTCAGAATATGACCAACATGTGTTTGGGAGTGATCACAGCGGGAGATGAATCCAAAAGCCTACCCCACTCTCCAATAACTCTAGGGAACCCAAAACACAAATAATTAAAAATACGATGAGAGTAATTAAAATTTGACTTATATATGCACCCTCGTGTAGTCCGTATGGCTGGTTTCCACCACCTTGGAGATTCTTATTTTCCCAATCGTGGAAATAACGGAGGGCTAGAGGATTCCGACGAGGAACCCAAAGAGGAACCTGAAGAAATGGATTGAGAAAGTAGAGTTTGTCTTTGAAATTTGTAGGTGTCTGAATGAATGTAAGGTCAAGTTCGCAGCATGCACGTTCATGGACCAAGCTCTCTCCTGGTGGAATGGCCACGTAGAGGCCATGACACTCCCGGTGGCGAACGTGATGCCCTGGGAAGAGCTGAAGGAGATGATGCTAGCAGAATACTGTCCTAGAGGTGAGATTCAGAAGATGGAGCAAGAGTTGTGGAACCTCATGGTCCAAAACTCCAACATCGACGCATACATATCCAGGTTTAGCGAGTTATATCTTTTGTGTCCCGGAATGATCACCTCCGAAGAGAAAAAGATTGAAAGGTTTATCTGGGGACTGACTGAGCCTATTCAAGGGAATTTCATTGCAGCAAACCCTAAGACGTTTGATAGTGCTAAGAGACTGGCCAAGAAACTATACAAGAAACTGTACGATCACGACAATAAGAAGAGTTCCAAGACAGTGGTAGTGGAGGTTAAGAAGGAGGAAGAGAACAAGAAGGGGAAAAACAACAAGCGGAAAGGAAAGCAAAACTCAGAATCGTCTAATAAGCAACAAACGGTGTCTCTCCATGCTGCAACACAAGCTATTACCACACCACATGCTCCAGCCTCATCCACACCAAATACTTCCAAACAGTACTCGGGAAATCTCCCCAAGTGTATCAAATGCAACTTCCACCATCACGGAGAGTGCCGAGAGATGAGTTGCACAAGGTGCAATCGGAAAGGCCATACATTGAAGTATTATAGGACTCCGCTTCAGCAAAACCAGATGACAAAAAACAACAACAACAACAAAAACAACAATAACAACAACAACAACAACAACAACAACAACGCCAATACTGGAGCTACCTATACCTGTTACGAATGTGGGAAAACGGGGCATATCAGGCGAAACTGCCCAAACGCGAACAATCAAGGAATAGGAGCAGCTAGGAGACTACTGACAATGGTTCAGGGTGAAGTAGTGCAGGACCCAGCTGTTGTTACCGGTACGTTCCTACTTAACAACACATATGCATGCATCTTATTCGATAGTGGAGCGGAGCGAAGATTCGTTAGTAACAAGTTTAAAAACTTACTAAATCAACAACCCCAGAGGCTCAATGAAGCCTTCATGGTGGAAATGGCTAATGGGAAAACAGATTCTACTAGGGATATCTATGCAGGGTGCACGTTAACATTTAACCACCACATTTTCCAAATAAATTTGATGCCCATAAATATTAGGAGTTTCGATGTGACCGTCGGCATGGATTGGTTGAGCCCCCATCATGCTGATATTATGTGCCATGAGAAGGCCGTTCGCCTTCATCTTCCTAATCATGAAACCCTAATCATCTATAGAGATAAACCCGGACTCAACCTTCGCCTTATTTCATGCATCAAGGCACAGAAATGCCTACACAAAAGGAACTACGCCTTCCTTGCTCACATTGTGGACAAGTCGAAGGTAGAAATAAACATTCAAGATATTCCAGTGATGTGTGACTTTCCAGACGTATTTCCCGAGGATCTTCCGGGAATACCCCCCGATAGGCAGGTCGAATTTCAGATCGACCTTGTGCCAGGATCTACTTTTATCGCCAAATCGCCCTATAGGTTGGATCCTGCGGAAATGTAGGAATTGTCAAGCCAACTCAGCGAACTTTTGGACAAAGGATTCATCAGACCTAGCTTTTCACCATGGGGAGCTCCGGTCCTTTTCTTTAAAAAGAAAGACGGATCATTTAGAATGTGCATCGACTATAGAGAACTGAATAAGCTCATTATCAAGAATCGCTACCCATTTCCATGAATCGACGATCTATTCGACCAACCTCAAGGAGCAAATTAATTCTCTAAGATAGATCTGCAATCCGGCTATCATCAACTCAAGGTCTGAGAGGAGGATATTTCCAATACCGCTTTCCGAACTCACTATGGACATTATGATTTTTTTGTAATGCCCTTCGGTCTAACGAATGCCCCTGACACATTTATGGACCTGATGAATTGAGTATGTCGTCCATTCCTTGACAACTTTGTGATCGTTTTCATCGATGATATCCTGGTCTATTCCTGAAGCGAGGAAGAATATATTCGACATCTCCGACAAATCTTGGAAACCCTACGAGCCAAAAAGTTGTACGCGAAACTCTCTAAGTGTGAGTTCTGGCTCTGTAGCGTAAACTTTTTAGGTCATGTTGTCAGCCAAGAAGGGATACATGTGGACCCTTCCAAGGTTAAAGCCATTGAAGGATGTGCAATCCCAACGACATCCACATAAATTTGTCAATTTCTGGGTCTTACAGGCTATTACAGAAGACTCACCCAGAACTTCTCTAGGACATCCAAGCCTATTACCATGCTAACACAAAAGGACGTACCACTCGAATGGACAAAGAAGCAGGAAGTTGCCTTCCAAACCCTGAAGAAATCCCTCTGCAGTGCACCTGTGATATCCTTACCAGAAGGAACCAAAGACTTTATAGTCTACTGCGATGACTCAAACCAAGGTTTGGGATGTGTACTTATGTAACGAGGAAAGGCGATAGCCTATGCATCCAAACAACTGAAAACACATGAAGTGAACTATACCACTCATGATCTCGAATTGGGAGCAGTGGTCTTCGCATTGAAGATTTGGAGGCACTACCTTTATGGTACAAAGTGCACCATCTTCACCGACCACAAAAGCCTCCAGCACATCCGGAACCAGAAGGAATTAAATATGAGGCAGCGGAGATGGGTCGAACTACTAAACGATTATGAGTGCGAAATCAAGTATCATCCGGGCAAAGCTAACGTAGTGGCTAATGCCCTGAGCCAAAAAGAATACTCAAATCATCGTGTGAAAACTCTCTCAATAACCATTCAATCCCATTTATTGTCACAAATTAAAGAAGCTCAGTTGGAGGCGATGAAGTTAGAAAACATAATGAGTGAAGCATTACGTGGAATGGAAAAGAACTTTGAGGTCAAAGAGGATGGAGCCTATTACTTCATGAACTGAATTTGGGTCCCTAAACTAGGGGAATTCAGAGCGGTAGTTATGAACTAGGCCCATAATACATGATACTCCATCCATCCCGGTTCAGATAAAATATACCTAGATATCAAGCAACATTATTGGTGGCCTAATATGAAGGCAGACATTCCTACTTTCGTTAGCAAGTGCCTCACTTGCGCTAAAGTGAAAGTAAAATATCAGAAGCCCTCGAGACTATTACAATAACCAGTAATACCCGAGTTGAAATGGGAAAGGATTACCATGGACTTTGTGACCAAATTACCCAAAACAACTAATGGATTGGATGCCATACGGGTGATAGTCGACAGATTGACAAAATCCAGCCATTTCCTACCAATAAAAGAGTCCTATAAAATGGAAAGATTAACCAGGATATACATCAAGGAGGTAGTGAGACTTCATGGAGTGCCAATACCTATCATCTCGGATCGAGATAGTAGATTCACTTCACGCTTTTGGCAAGCACTTCAAAAGGCTATGGAAACACAACTCGACATGAGCACTGCTTACCACCCACAGACGGATGGTCAAAGTGAACGAACCATTCAAACGCTTGAAGATATGCATCGAGCATGTGTGATAGGCTTTGGAAGGTCGTGGGATACCCACTTACCTTTAATTGAATTTTCGTACAATAACAGTTATCACACAAGCATCAAAGTTGCTCCTTTTGAAGCATTATATGGTCGTAAATGTAGATCACCATTGTGTTGGGCTGAGGTAGGTGACACTCAGCTAGTAAGAGGACAGACACCAAACAATGCTTTAATAGGCCCAGAAATCATATGTGAAACAATAGAAAAGATAGTTCAAACCAGAGCTTGAATTCAAGCATCACGAGACCGACAGAAGAGCTATGTTGATAAACGATGAAATCCCCTAGAATTTCAATTCGAGGATTGGGTGTTATTGAGGGTCTCTCCCTGGAAAGGGGTGATTCATTTTGGGAAACGAGGGAAAGCTAAACCAACGATACATTGGGCCATTCGAGATTCTAGCCCGAATCGGTCCAGTGGCCTATAGGCTGCAGCTACCTGCCGAGCTCAGCAGCGTACACCCTGTGTTCCATGTTTTGCAATCTAGAAGAGTGTTTATCCGATGAAACTCTTGTCATCCCATTGGAAGACATCGAAATCAATGAGAATCTCCTGTTCATCGAGGAACTAGTTGAAATCATGGACTGGGAAGTGAAGCGTACTAAGCAAAGTAGCATTCCGATTGTGAAAGTTCGATGGAATGCAAAGCATGGACCAAAGTTCACATAGGAACGTGAAGACCAGATGAAGCCAAATTAAGTCCATTATGGACTAGGATTTCCTTATTGGGCCTAATGGACCAATAAGTCTCCAATTTGACTATTTTGGGCTTAGAACCCTTAAATGGACTCTAATTGGACCCACTTTCATGGAACTTAACATTTTGGGCTATAATGGATCCAAAATGAATTGGTTTACCTTAATGGGCCTTATTGGGCCATAATTGATTCAATTAGCTTTAATGGACCATAAACCCATTCTTTTATGCAATTATGCCGTGAACACCCCTAAAAGCCCAATGGGCCGAAAATACCAAGTTGGGCCTTATAACTTCGAACTAAGATAATTAATGGGCCAACACTATGCAACTCTTTCCTTCTAGCCCAAGTTCTCGGCCCAACAATAAAAAAAAGAGAAATTAATAGGGATTATTATGCTTGACACATCATTTTTATTCAAAGGATAACTAGTCATAATGTCTCATGCATCTAGGTGAACATCACATCTTCTTTCCCTCTCTCTTCTTATGTTCGACCGAAAGGAAACACACACACACACACACTTCACTTGAATTTTCTCTCAAACACTCACAACAACAACTCATCCTTTCTCTCAAAAATTTCAAGATCTTGGGAATTTTCGAGATGGTTCTTCCATCAAAATCATCATCTTTGGTAATTTGTTGCTTAAATCCATGGCTTAGCTTTTTGATAACATCAAAAATCTCCTTTTAACTCATGCAAAATTCATGATCTTGCTTCTTTGAACCCATCTAAGCCAAAGACCTCTCAAGAAGCATGCTAGGGCCGAGAATCACATCAACTTCTTCCATTTCTTCTTCAAAACCGAGAAAAACTAAGCAAGGTGAGTTCATACCCCCTTGTTTTTTGTTTTTACTTTTTTTGGGGGGAGAATACAAGTGTTATGTGTTGATCTATGTGTGTTTGCATGTTATATGTGATTTCCTTGGTTTATGTTGTGATAATGTGTTAGTACTTTATATATTTCGAGATCTATACCTAAAATGTGAAAGATTCAAACACAAAGGCATAATAAACAATATACATCATAGATCTAAGAGTCCTTAAGTTTAATAAGTAAAAAACAAAGCCAAAGATCTTTACAAGTGTCATTTTTGCAAAAATAACAAAGATTGGGTTGAAAGTTGATAATTTTCGGTTTTATAAGGGTTATAAAGTATTTATTTATATAAAATCTGATTTTTGTGAAAATAATACTTTTCAAAGGACCAAAAATATAAAATTTTACTTAATGGGCTTATATGTGGGCCGCACGGGTTTTTGGGCCCAAACTTGCGAAAATGAAGAGTTTTAGGGACTGAAATTATAAATTCATAAAAGTGTGAGTCAAAAACATAATTAAACTATTTCAGGGGCTGAAAATGACCGTTTTTGCTAAATTGGACTAATAATGCAAAGTTTTTCGATTTTGGGCCAAAATTGTAAAACTTACGGAAAATGGGCCAAAAATGTAAATTTATAGCAAATAAGGGCTAAAATGTCAAAAGTTGTATTTTGGGCTGAAATTATAATTTAAGATTTTATTTGGGCCGAAAATGCCATGTTAAATAATCTAATGGACTAAAATGTCATTTTTCATCAAAAAGGACTAAAAGTGTCATTTTGCACCATTAAGGGCTGAAAATGTAAATTTTTTATGAAAATGGGACTGAAATGGTCAAATAAACATTTTGGGCCAAATATGTAAATTTCTAAACAATTGGATCAAAGATATAAATTTTTACAACTTGAAGGTTTAAAAATGGTATTTTTATAAAAACTAAGAATACCGTTATAAACCAACATTGAGTATTTTAACATCGAAAGTAAACACTAAGTGTAAACCAAATTCCATACTACAACTTATATCGACAAACAAATGAACAATACAATGGTCGGGCCCAATATTTCCTACTCGTGTTTATTGGGCCTTTGTGACCCAATTATACGATTGTTGGGCCCAATATAGTCAAAACATGTTTATTGGGCCTTGGTGACCCAATTACATACCCAACGGGCCTTCATCAGCTTAAACATGCTATTGGGCCTTAGTGCCCATTTGCATTGCTAATATGGCCCTAAACTTTTATCATATGCTCAATGGGCTATACGTGTCCGTAGCATACTCGACAACCTATAATAACATATATGATTAGTGGGCCATCGTTGTCCTTTTTCATGTCTGTTAGGCTTACTTCATATTCACATAAATAACAATCAGGTTGTAAAGCAAAGTGATTCAATTTCATTGGGATTTAGTGAGAAATAACGGGTGGCACCAATAAGTGTCGACCGTAGCCTGTAGTTATAATCAGAGTCTCCTGGAGGGAGAGCGAGAGTTTGTGTATAGATCTATATGGGGATGACTCCCCCACACCTGAGCTGTTCGCTACAGTTAGACTCAGCCAGTCTAGGGTGACAAAATCTTGATCAAAACCGACGTTAGGAAAAATGCCAAGACAGGCGAATTAATCACTATTATGCATGGTTATAACGACTCACATAGAGATCCTTTACCATCTAAGTACTCATGGGGAATCATATTCACACAGGTGTGAAGATGCAAAGTGATTTATATAATAATACAAAACCATCATGCTATTTAAATTGCAAAACATCGGGTTTTCCGGGGAAATGACATTATTTACTTCTACATACAACAACTATAATAAAAGGAACAATTATGAAAGGGATTCACATTTACATGTTTTGAAATCACATACATACACATTTATGAGATCATCACATCTTTATCATAAACAATTTTTGTCACAAAAAATATCGGATTTTCTGGATTTTACAAATAATACGAACTATTTTTTTATATCAAACATGCTTATTAACTCACCAACATTATATATGTTGACCGTTTTCAAAATAACTTGTATTCTCAGTTAACCGTTAGAATGAAGAATCATCAAGTGTGTTTTTGAAATTTCTTTTGTGCAATGTCAATTGTTAAACAATTTATGTTATGTGGTGTTGTAATGTAAACAATGTACTTGATGTTAACAAGGTTAGTTGTAATGTATTAATGCATGGTGATGTTTATGTTATGTTTCATGTATATTCATTGTAATGATATTTCAATTTAAGTAACACGACCCCTCGACGTTTCCGCTATATGGTCCAGGGGTGTGACAGGTGGCTCCCGAGTGTATCGAAAAGCAAGACTTATATGCCTCCACCAAAATCGTTTGCATGATCCCACCAAAAACCAGAACCCATAACCAACCACATTGGGTCATCAATCCCCGACTATTGGTGACAAATCTATCGATCACCCCTGATCCTCTCCTGTTTCCAATTATCCTTCTTGACTCCTTCTACCTGTTCCCCCTGATCAAATCCAAAGGTGGAGAATCCTTGGATATCCTCATGCACAAATCTGCAGCTGATGATCCAGCCGTCTTGCAGATCAAAGCATCCGCGACTACATTCACTTTACTTGGATGGTAAAGGATCTTGCAGTCATAATCATTGACCACGTCAAGGCAAATACATTGCCTCAAGTTCAGGGTCATCTGGTCCATAAGATATCGCAAACTCTTTTGATTCGTGTAAATAGTAAACAGGAACCCATACAAGTGGTGTCGCCAAATCTTGAGGGCAAACACTACTGACCCCAACTCCAGATCGTGGGTAAGATATCGAGCCTCATGCAACTTCAACCACCGAGAAGCATACGCAACGACTCGCCCTCTTTGCATAAGAACTGCTCACAAACCAGTGATGGATGCATCACAAAATATGTAACGCCCATAGATCCGGAATTTGAATCTAAGAGACCTGAGTCTAAGCATTCCTACATACGATGATAGGTCATTAGAATATGACACATCGGTCAATTGTAGTAATCAAATTAACTTATCCTAAGTTTTTTAAGAAGAAGAAGGAGTCTCTGATAAAGAATGAGGTTGTGACATGAAGGTTGAGATAACAAAGTGTTGTTCAAGTACCGAGTCACCACCTAATCAAGTGAGTGCATAGTTACTTTCAGCTTACACATAGATATGAAGTATTTTATATAAATTACGTGCTGTGTGTGCATATTATCTGAATACTTGCTATCTATGCTGGATGAACGTTTTATACATGTTTTCAATGATTTAAACTGTATATGTATTTTATACCTACAAAATGTGTTGGGTACAACATGGGTAGATGTAATAGTTGCTGTGTGACAAAATAAAATAATGAGAGGCCTCATTATAGATGTTATTGATGATCCAGTCATCTAGCGGAGTATAGATGACGACCACGGACTATTCTAGACAGTCCAGTGGAACACTAGCAGGCTCGCAACCTATAGGTGTTTATTTGAATTGTGTGTTTATTTGAACTATGTGCTCACCAAATGTACTCTATCCCCCACATGGTTGCCTTAAGGCCATTTATTTTTGAGGAATCCCCTTAGCAGTAGTGTCCGTCCCGATGATAGTCCTTAGACTAGGTCCCATGTGTTATATGTTTTAGGGACGTAAAGTGAGGATAACGGGAACGGGTAATCGGGTTTGTTTGGTTTGATAACGCTAATAACTTATTTATTGTGGGTTGAAAACCCTATGTGATCACTAGGCTCCCAAGCCTGACCCACTCAGTTTCTTGTATTACAGGTAGTGGCGCATGGGCATAGATGTGATGTCTTGGGATGAGAGATTAATGGATTTTAGGCCTGTAAATACGGAATAATGTAGTAAGGCCTATGATGTATTGTTTATGCTTATGATCTGTATCAAACATGACATCCCGAGTCTTTTTAAATGAAATACATTTCTACGTAAATGCTTTTGATAAATCTTTATCATATTTTGTTTCGGGACAAATTCCGCAACACTTTTATTTAAAATATTACTCTGATTTTTAAACAAAGCATAAACAAAATCGGTCTTTTCTGACCGTGAAAATGGGGATGTCACAGTTGGTATCAGACCATTAGTTTAAGCGAACTAGGAATTTGTAGGATTTCTAGACTTAAACTAAGAAGCTAAGTGACGATTGTGAGGTGTGAGCACTAGCTTATTTTAGGAATTATGCCTAAAATGCTTTTATGTGCTAAATGCTTTGAGCCTGACATGCTATTATTTGTTCGAATCTATGGTCTGTTGCCGACCGGATCTGGAAACCTTATGTGTTTAGGATTCTAAGCGTTTAACTACGATATTAAAACTGGCATATAAACGTTTCAGAGTGATAAGGATGATTTAAACATCAATCTTAAATAAAGATATAGATTCACCTTATTCGGTGTATAGATCAAGATGGCAAGGACCCGTAGCGGAAACATGAATGCAAATGGGAACCGAGATCAGCCCCCAGTGATACAGCAAATACCAGTCGTGGTAGAAGTTGCACCCGAGCCAATCACGATGGCCGGAGTGCAAGCATTGATCCAGATGATGTTGGATCGTCAAATGGAGGAAACAAGGCGTTTACTTCAACAAGCTCGAGAGGAAATTACGATGCCTATTGAACAGCCCGAGCTGAATGACGGGCAGTCTGAGGAAGGGAACGACAGCAGGACCGTTGGTCAAGCTGATCCCCCGGTGATTAGGAGGAACAATCATGATGAAGGAGTCGAGAGGAATGCATGCAAGTACAAAGATTTTCTAACTTGCAAGCCATCGATTTTCACTGGGAAGGAAGATCCGATCGGGGTCATGGATTGGATCTCAGAGAGGGAATTGGCCTTCATGACATGTGGTTGCAAAGGCAAGCTACAAACCACGTTTGCAGTACGTCAATTCAGAGGAGGCGCTGTTCGCTGGTGGAATACCCTAGGGAAGACTTTGAGCCCCAATGAGCCCCTGCAACAAGCATGGGCAGAGTTTCTGGTGCAATTTAAATGAAAGTATTGCTCAGCTCAAAACTTACTCGAGCTACAAAACCAGTTCCTGACCTTGAAGAAAGGAAGCATGTCAATTGATGAATACACCAACAACTCCACAGAGAAGATGGAGTTTGCCTTGCACCTTGTTCCGAATGAGCTGACGAAAATCGACAAGTACGCAAAGGGACTTCCATGGGAGTACGCTGTGTCAGTGCGTCAGGCACCTACTCTGGAGGCAGCTATCTGGGTTGCCAAGTCTGTGGAAGATATGATTAAGGGAAGAGCTGCCAACAAGATTGAGGTTATCGAAAAGAGGAAGTTTGAGGGGTCTACGAGGCCCAATAAGAAGATCAAGTACGGCTCAAAGGAGTTTAGCGGCGGAGGAAAACAAAGTGAAATGGTGCGAGAAGTGCAAGAAGAATCACTTTGGGAAATGTAGCGAAGAAGTGACTTGCTACAAGTGTGGGAAGACCGGACATTACGCCAAAGAGTGCACCGCCAGCAAAAGGGTGTGTTATGAATGCTGTGAAGAAGGGCATGTTGCTAAGGATTGCCCGAAAAAGAAAGAGGCGGCAAGACCAAACATTCTGCCAAAACCAACGGAAGAGCATTCCATATGATCCTAGACAAAGCAGCTGACGATGCAAGGAATCAGGAGCGAGGATGGATACATGGAGATCAAGTTATGAAGAAGCCATGTAGATAGTGTCATATGGTGTAGCCTATTAGAGGCATAATCTAGGGTGAACTTGAACACCCATGTAATCGTTTCAAGGAATAATATAAAACCTTCATTTTGATATTTTATGTGTTAAGTTGCTATGTGATTTTCTTGTATGGTGACATGGAAAACTACGGGACAATACTTGGGACGAGTATGAGTAAGTGTGAAAGGTAGTAGAGGCCTATACTACCGGAAGCACAGGACTCACACTTGGATCAGGGAAAGTCACAAGGTTACCAAGAAACTAGTAATTGATTTTGTTTTATTCAAGTATGTCGTTACCATTGTTTCGGTAATGACTAAGAAGATTGTTGTTATCCCGACCCTAGTGGCCATATCACATTGAGTCCGACTACGATGAGTAGGTTACGTGGTTCAGAGAACCAAGTTTGATGTAGTGTCCGACTTAAACCAAACGATTGAAATCAAAGCGATCAATAGAAGTATCACGCTCGTTGTTAAAGAAGTTGGTAGCTAGAAATGCTACATGTTAAAATGTGATTATATCACATTAGACGATGAAGGAAGGCATATTCCATTCCGAAATTTGACTCTAAGAGACCTGAGTCTAAGCATTGCTACATACGATGATAGGTCATTAGAATATGACACATCGGTCAATTGTAGTAATCAAATTAACTTATCCTAAGTTTGTTAAGAATAAGGAGTTTCTGATAAAGAATGAGGTTGTGACACGAAGGTCATGATTGAAAGTCTAACAAGCAGGTGCAAGACCGAGCACCGCCTGCAGTCAAGGAGTCCAAGAGTTAGATACTCATTCGAAGCAACATAGAAGTTACAGTTATTACATAGGATGAATAGATAACGTATGGAGTCATTATACATTCCTGTTTCGTTGATGATTCCGGGACGTAATCATCCTAAAGTGGAGATAATTGTAACGCCCGTAGATTCGGGCTAGTCAATTTAGAGGCAATAGGGGTCGAAAACGACTTTTCGACAAAAGATTATTAAGAATAAATAATCTCAACCAAGTTTTAGTATATGTTACAAGGTATCTGTATATATAAAGAGCGTCGAAATCCGAGTTATAACAAAGAAGTTATGACCCGTCGAAGTTTCGCGACGGAACCGACACGATACCGGGAGGTGTAAATAGTGAATTTACGATAGAGCGAGATTTAGCCTTAGCGATCTAAACAAAATTCATAGTATATGTTAAACCGATAGTGTGCATAAAAATAACATCCAAAATCTGACTTCGTATGAGGAAGTTATGATTTTTCTAAGATTTAGCATATCAGTGCACGACCCGAAATCTGAATTTAGATCGGTCGATTTTAAGCCAAAATAATCTAAACGATAAGTGAAGATATCGTTAATAGGATTTAAACAATAAAAAGACAGTCAAAAACGGAGCTCGTATGCGAAAGATATGGAAGAAGCTTAGTCCTTACTCTTCGAGCGTTGCGAATTTGATACAGTTTTGTAAATCTGAGATAGAGTGAGAATTAGCCAACGGGATCTAAATGAAAGTTGTAGTACTCGTAAATACCAACGCATTGATATAAAGAACGTTGATAATAGATCTCGTATGCGAAAATTATGGACGAAGCTTAGTCCCTACTTTTCGAGCGCGGCGAATTCGATATAGTTTTGTAAATCCGAGATAGAATGAGAATTAGCCAACGAGGTCCAAATGGGAGTTGAAGATCTCATTAATAGGAACTCAACGGTAAAAAGACAGACAAAAAGGGAGCTCGTATGCAAAAGTTACGGACGATGCTTGGATAATACTTTACTATACAATTCCTATAAATAAGAGATGAACTCTTCATAATTTCCTCACACCTTCAAACCTTTCTTTATCTCTCTAACTTCTCTCTAACCTCCCTAAACCCCTCCCAAGTCTAGGGAACCTACCTATCACGAGAAGAAAGCCCCGGAGCGCCCGACGGCTCCGAGAAGAAAAGCTTTTGGCTCGGAAACGCTGCTCCAGCGAAGCCCAGTTTTTAATAAAAACCCGCTGTAAGTGAGTTACGCCTATACTATATTTAATATAGCCTTTATTGAATTATAGTAACATTATTAGGACCTTAAAATAATTATTTGGGCTATTATTATGAGTTATATTGAGTGTTATTTAACGCTTATATAATAGTAATAATAGTTAGACTATTAATTAGTCGTGATTAACGTTAAAACTAAACTCTAATGGTATTATTACTAGGTTTTGGTCAAGGAAAAAATTTGTTTTGAGATAACAAAGTGCTGTTCAAGTACCGAGTCACCAACTAATCAAGTGAGTGCATAGTTACTTTCAGCTTACACATAGATATGAAGTATTTTATATAAATTACGTACTATGTGTGCATATTATCTGAATACTTGCTATCTATGCTGGATGAACGTTTTATACATGTTTTCAATGATTTAAACTGTATATGTATTTTATACCTACAAAATGTGTTGGGTAAAACATGGGTAGATGTAATAGTTGATGTGTGAAAAATAAAATAATGAGAGGCCTCGTTATAGATGTTATTGATGATCCAATCATCTAGCGGAGTATAGATGACGACCACGGACTATTCTAGACAGTCCAGTGGAACACTAGCAGGCTCGCAACCTGTAGGTATTTATTTGAACTGTGTGTTTATTTGAACTGTGTGCTCACCAGATGTACTCCACCCCCCACATGATCCAGCCGTCTTGCAGATCAAAGCATCCGCGACTACATTCACTTTACTTGGATGGTAAAGGATCTTGCAGTCATAATCATTGACCACGTCAAGGCAAATACATTGCCTCAAGTTCAGGGTCATCTGGTCCATAAGATATCGCAAACTCTTTTGATTCGTGTAAATAGTAAACAGGAACCCATACAAGTGGTGTCGCCAAATCTTGAGGGCAAACACTACTGACCCCAACTCCAGATCGTGGGTAAGATATCGAGCCTCATGCAACTTCAACCACCGAGAAGCATACGCAACGACTCGCCCTCTTTGCATAAGAACTGCTCACAAACCAGTGATGGATGCATCACAAAATATGTAACGCCCATAGATCCGGAATTTGAATCTAAGAGACCTGAGTCTAAGCATTCCTACATACGATGATAGGTCATTAGAATATGACACATCGGTCAATTGTAGTAATCAAATTAACTTATCCTAAGTTTTTTAAGAAGAAGAAGGAGTCTCTGATAAAGAATGAGGTTGTGACATGAAGGTTGAGATAACAAAGTGTTGTTCAAGTACCGAGTCACCACCTAATCAAGTGAGTGCATAGTTACTTTCAGCTTACACATAGATATGAAGTATTTTATATAAATTACGTGCTATGTGTGCATATTATCTGAATACTTGCTATCTATGCTGGATGAACGTTTTATACATGTTTTCAATGATTTAAACTGTATATGTATTTTATACCTACAAAATGTGTTGGGTACAACATGGGTAGATGTAATAGTTGATGTGTGACAAAATAAAATAATGAGAGGCCTCATTATAGATGTTATTGATGATCCAGTCATCTAGCGGAGTATAGATGACGACCACGGACTATTCTAGACAGTCCAGTGGAACACTAGCAGGCTCGCAACCTATAGGTGTTTATTTGAATTGTGTGTTTATTTGAACTATGTGCTCACCAAATGTACTCCATCCCCCACATGGTTGCCTTAAGGCCATTTATTTCTGAGGAATCCCCTTAGCAGTAGTGTCCGTCCCGATGATAGTCCTTAGACTAGGTCCCATGTGTTATATGTTTTAGGGACGTAAAGTGAGGATAATGGGAACGGGTAATCGGGTTTGTTTGGTTTGATAACGCTAATAACTTATTTATTGTGGGTTGAAAACCCTATGTGATCACTAGGCTCCCAAGCCTGACCCACTCAGTTTCTTGTATTACAGGTAGTGGCGTATGGGCATAGATGTGATGTCTTGGGATGAGAGATTAATGGATTTTAGGCCTGTAAATACGGAATAATGTAGTAAGGCCTATGATGTATTGTTTATGCTTATGATCTGTATCAAACATGACATCCCGAGTCTTTTTAAATGAAATAAATTTCTACGTAAATGCTTTTGATAAATCTTTATCATATTTTGTTTCGGGACAAATTCCGCAACACTTTTATTTAAAATATTACTCTGATTTTTAAACAAAGCATAAACAAAATCGGTCTTTTCTGACCGTGAAAATGGGGATGTCACAGTTGGTATCAGAGCATTAGTTTAAGCGAACTAGGAATTTGTAGGATTTCTAGACTTAAACTAAGAAGCTAAGTGACGATTGTGAGGTATGAGCACTAGCTTATTTTAGGAATTATGCCTAAAATGCTTTTATGTGCTAAATGCTTTGAGCCTGACATGCTATTATTTGTTCGGATCTATAGTCTGTTGCCGACCGGATCTGGAAACCTTATGTGTTTAGGATTCTAAGCGTTTAACTACGATATTAGAACTGACATATAAACGTTTCGGAGTGATAAGGATGATTTAAACATCAATCTTAAATAAAGATATAGTTTCACCTTATTCGGTATATAGATCAAGATGGCAAGGACCCGTAGCGGAAACATGAATGCAAATGGGAACCGAGATCAGCCCCCAGTGATACAGCAAATACCAGTCGTGGTAGAAGTTGCACCCGAGCCAATCACGATGGCCAGAGTGCAAGCATTGATCCAGATGATGTTGGATCGTCAAATGGAGGAAACAAGGCGTTTACTTCAACAAGCTCGAGAGGAAATTACGATGCCTATTGAACAGCCCGAGCTGAATGACGGGCAGTCTGAGGAAGGGAACGACAGCAGGACCGTTGGTCAAGCTGATCCCCCGGTGATTAGGAGGAACAATCATGATGAAGGAGTCGAGAGGAATGCATGCAAGTACAAAGATTTTCTAACTTGCAAGCCATCGACTTTCACTGGGAAGGAAGATCCGATCGGGGTCATGGATTGGATCTCAGAGATGGAATTGGCCTTCATGACATGTGGTTGCAAAGGCAAGCTACAAACCATGTTTGCAGTACGTCAATTCAGAGGAGGCGCTGTTCGCTGGTGGAATACCCTGGGGAAGACTTTGAGCCCCAATGAGCCCCTGCAACAAGCGTGGGCAGAGTTTCTGGTGCAATTTAAATGAAAGTACTGCTCAGCTCAAAACTTACTCGAGCTACAGAACCAGTTCCTGACCTTGAAGAAAGGAAGCATGTCAATTGATGAATACACCAACAACTCCACAGAGAAGATGGAGTTTGCCTTGCACCTTGTTCCGAATGAGCTGACGAAAATCGACAACTACGCAAAGGGACTTCCATGGGAGTACGCGGTGTCAGTGCGTCAGGCACCTACTCTGGAGGCAGCTATCTGGGTTGCCAAGTCTGTGGAAGATATGATTAAGGGAAGAGCTGCCAACAAGATTGAGGTTGGCGAAAAGAGGACGTTTGAGGGGTCTATGAGGCCCAATAAGAAGATCAAGTACGGTTCAAAGGAGTTTAGCGGCGGAGGAAAGCAAAGTGAAATGGTGCGAGAAGTGCAAGAAGAATCACTTTGGGAAATGTAGCGAAGAAGTGACTTGCTACAAGTGTGGGAAGACCGGACATTACGCCAAAGAGTGCACCGCCAGCAAAAGGGTGTGTTATGAATGCTGTGAAGAAGGGCATGTTGCTAAGGATTGCCCGAAAAAGAAAGAGGCGGCAAGACCAAACATTCTGCCAAAACCAACGAAAGAGCATTCCATATGATCCTAGACAAAGCAGCTGACGATGCAAGGAATCAGGAGTGAGGATGGATACATGGAGATCAAGTTATGAAGAATCCATGTAGATAGTGTCATATGGTGTAGCCTATTAGAGGCATAATCTAGGGTGAACTTGAACACCCATGTAATCGTTTCAAGGAATAATATAAAACCTTCATTTTGATATTTTATGTGTTAAGTTGCTATGTGATTTTCTTGTATGGTGACATGGAAAACTACGGGACAATACTTGGGACGAGTATGAGTAAGTGTGAAAGGTAGTAGAGGCCTATACTACCGGAAGCACAGGACTCACACTTGGATCAGGGAAAGTCACAAGGTTACCAAGAAACTAGTAATTGATTTTGTTTTATTCAAATATGTCGTTACCATTGTTTCGGTAATGACTAAGAAGATTGTTGTTATCCCGACCCTAGTGGCCATATCACATTGAGTCCGACTACGATGAGTAGGTTACGTGGTTCAGAGAACCAAGTTTGATGTAGCGTCCGACTTAAACCAAACGATTGAAATCAAAGCGATCAATAGAAGTATCACGCTCGTTGTTAAAGAAGTTGGTAGCTAGAAATGCTACATGTTAAAATGTGATTATATCACATTAGACGATGAAGGAAGGCATATTCCATTCCGGAATTTGACTCTAAGAGACCTGAGTCTAAGCATTGCTACATACGATGATAGGTCATTAGAATATGACACATCGGTCAATTGTAGTAATCAAATTAACTTATCCTAAGTTTGTTAAGAAGAAGGAGTTTCTGATAAAGAATGAGGTTGTGACACGAAGGTCATGATTGAAAGTCTAACGAGCAGGTGCAAGACCGAGCACTGCCTGCAGTCAAGGAGTCCAAGAGTTAGATACTCATTCAAAGCAACATAGAAGTTACAGTTATTACATAGGATGAATAGATAACATATGGAGTCATTATACATTCCTGTTTCGTTGATGATTCCGGGACGTAATCATCCTAAAGTGGAGATAATTGTAACGCCCGTAGATTCGGGCTAGTCAATTTAGAGGCAATAGGGGTCGAAAACGACTTTTCGACAAAAGATTATTAAGAATAAATAATCTCAACCAAGTTTTAGTATATGTTACAAGGTATCCGTATATATAAAGAGCGTCGAAATCCGAGTTATAACAAAGAAGTTATGACCCGTCGAAGTTTCGCGACGGAACCGACACGATACCGGGAGGCGTAAATAGTGAATTTACGATAGAGCGAGATTTAGCCTTAGCGATCTAAACAAAATTCATAGTATATGTTAAACCGATAGTGTGCATAAAAATAACATCCAAAATCTGACTTCGTATGAGGAAGTTATGATTTTTCTAAGATTTAGCATATCAGTGCACGACCCGAAATCTGAATTTAGATCGGTCGATTTTTAGCCAAAATAATCTAAACGATAAGTGAAGATATCATTAATAGGATTTAAACAATAAAAAGACAGTAAAAAACGGAGCTCGTATGCGAAAGATATGGACGAAGCTTAGTCCTTACTCTTCGAGCGTTGCGAATTCGATACAGTTTTGTAAATCTGAGATAGAGTGAGAATTAGCCGACGGGATCTAAATGGTAGTTGTAGTACTCGTAAATACCAACGCATGGATATAAAGAACGTTGATAATAGATCTCGTATGCGAAAATTATGGACGAAGCTTAGTCCCTACTTTTCGAGCGCGGTGAATTCGATACAGTTTTGTAAATCCGAGATAGAATGAGAATTAGCCAACGAGGTCCAAATGGGAGTTGAAGGTCTCATTAATAGGAACTCAACGGTAAAAAGACAGACAAAAAGGGAGCTCGTATGCAAAAGTTACGGACGAAGCTTGGATAATACTTTACTATACAATTCCTATAAATAAGAGATGAACTCTTCATAATTTCCTCACACCTTCAAACCTTTCTTTCTCTCTCTAACTTCTCTCTAACCTCCCTAAACCCCTCCCAAGTCTAGGGAACCTACCTATCACGAGAAGAAAGCCCCGGAGCACCCGACGGCTCCGAGAAGAAAAGCTTTTGGCTCGGAAACGCTGCTCCAGCGAAGCCCAGTTTTTAATAAAAACCCGCTGTAAGTGAGTTACGCCTATACTATATTTAATATAGCCTTTATTGAATTATAGTAACATTATTAGGACCTTAAAATAATTATTTGGGCTATTATTATGAGTTATATTGAGTGTTATTTAACGCTTATATAATAGTAATAATAGTTAGACTATTAATTAGTCGTGATTAACGTTAAAACTAAACTCTAATGGTATTATTACTAGGTTTTGGTCCAGGAAAAAATTTGTTTTGAGATAACAAAGTGCTGTTCAAGTACCGAGTCACCAACTAATCAAGTGAGTGCATAGTTACTTTCAGCTTACACATAGATATGAAGTATTTTATATAAATTACGTACTATGTGTGCATATTATCTGAATACTTGCTATCTATGCTGGATGAATGTTTTATACATGTTTTCAATGATTTAAACTGTATTTGTATTTTATACCTACAAAATGTGTTGGGTAAAACATGGGTAGATGTAATAGTTGATGTGTGACAAAATAAAATAATGAGAGGCCTCGTTATAGATGTTATTGATGATCCAATCATCTAGCGGAGTATAGATGACGACCACGGACTATTCTAGACAGTCCAGTGGAACACTAGCAGGCTCGCAACCTGTAGGTATTTATTTGAACTGTGTGTTTATTTGAACTGTGTGCTCACCAAATGTACTCCACCCCCCACATGGTTGCGTTAAGGCCATTTATTGCTAAGGAATCCCCTTAGTAGTAGTGTCCGTCCCGATGATAGTCCTTAGACTAGGTCCCTTGTGTTATATGTTTTAGGGACGTAAAGTGAGGATAACGGGAACGGGTAATCGGGTTTGTTTGGTTTGATAAAGCTAATAACTTATTTATTGTGGGTTGAAAACCCTATGTGATCACCAGGCTCCCAAGCCTGACCCACTCAGTTTCTTGTATTACAGGTAGTGGCGCATGAGCATAGATGTGATGTCTTGGGATGAGAGATTAATGGATTTTAAGCCTATAAATACGGAATAATGTAGTAAGGCATATGCTGTATTTTTTATGCTTATGATCTGTAACGAACATGACATCTCGAGTCTTTTTAAATGAAATACATTTCTACGTAAATGCTTTTGATAAATCTTTATCATATTTTGTTTTGGGACAAATTCCGCAACACTTTTATTTAAAATATTACTCTGATTTTTAAACAAAGCATAAACAAAATCGGTCTTTTCTGACCATGAAAATGGGGATGTCACAATATACAACAAAATCCTCGACACCCATCGGAAGGGTCAACACTGGGGCCTCACATAACCTCTGTCGCTTTGTCTCAAATGTTGTCTACTGCTCAAGGCCCCTTTGGAAATCCACTCCCTTCTCCGTCAGACGAGTGAGGGGTACAAAAATCTTGGAGAAATCCTAGATAAATCTCCGATAATATCTTGCCAAACCCAAGATACTCCTGATCTCTAAGGGAAACATCGGAGCCTCCCACTACATTACGACCTCAATCTTGGCCGGATAGACCAAAATCCCGCAGTTTGGTTAACGAGATACCCTAAGAACTGGACCTGTTGTAACCAAAGCTCACACTTCGAGAACTTGGCACACAGCCGTTCCCGTCTCAATACTCCCAAAAGCTCTCGAAGGTGCTCCTCGTGCTGCTCTCTGGTCTTGGAATATACCAAGATATCATCAATAAAAACAATAACTGATTAATCAAGCATCGACCTACATACCCGATTTATCAAGTCCATAAACACTACAAGCACATTGGTGAGCCAAAATGGCATCACCACGAACTCGTAATGACCTTAATGAGTCTGAAACACAGTCTTTTCCACATCCTCCTCTCTCACCCTCACCTGATGATACCCCGACCTCAGATCGATCTTAGAAAAGCAAGATGCTCCCTATAACTGATCAAAGAGGTCGTCAATATGCAAAAGGGGATAATGGTTCTTCACTGTCAACATGCTCAACTCCTGGTAATCAATCCATATCCGGTGGGAACCATCCTTCTTCTTGATGAACAATATCGGTACTCCCTACGGTGAACTTCTTGGTGGGATAAACTGCTTGCCCAACAGATCCTGAAGTTGAGAGGACAACTCCTGCATCTCAGGCAATGCCAAACAGAACGATACCTTGTCGTTAAAAGTCGTACCTGGCACTAGGTCAATCCTGAACTCACCCAGCCTCTCGTGAGCACACCGGGTAACTCCTCCGAAAACAAATCAGTAAACTCCTTAACAATTGGCACATCAAAAAACCGATGTCTTGTCGACAACCCGTGTATCAACCATATAGACAAAATAACCCATACAACCATGTTGAATGTACTGTCGAGCCCTTTCCACCAAACAAAACCGTGACCCATTACAGCCTATAGATGCTAGCATAATAATTCTAAAAAGCTACTACACGAATGGCTAGCTATTTCAAATTTTAATAGAGGATCAGAATTTCATACTTGTGATTTCTTACGCTTCAACCTTGACCTCCTACAAAAGGGCATACATCGAGGCTTGCACTCCTTCTGCTACCCATGTAGGATAGTCCGGTTTGAGATGACCCAACTGGTGATAGTGGAAACACATCGGATCCTTCTTGCAGTCGTGAAATACATGCCCTCTCTCCACACTTTTTATAGCATTTGAACTTGTGACAAGCAAACCCATGGGTTTTACCACACTTCCCACATATATCATATCTCCCTTGGCTTCCAGTACCCAAGTCAACAGCCTCGGACTCCTCGTCCTTTGCTGAATGAGCCATCCTTTTCTTTTTGAGTCGTGTCCCCTCATCAAGATCTCCCCCAGTAGTCATCTCAGCAACACCTCTCACATACTGCAAAGCAGCAGTACGTTCCTCGAACTTAGCAATTAGCATGTTAGTGATCCAATTCACCATACCAGATACCTCATTGGTAATCATTTCCCGAATCTGATCAACAGTTAACCCCTGCCTATCCTGGCTATCATCTCCAGATCCCCTCGTGAACTCCATACTGAAAACGAATCAGAAAGCATCAAAAATACCATAAAACATGTTGCTACAACCACATGACGAGACTACCCCTCAGGGTTTGTGACTTCCTTGCTATACGTACGGGTCATGTGCTTTCAGTAGTACAGGCCCATACTACCTTCCACACCTATCCGTATTTTTTTCAAGGATCATCACAACCACCCAAAACAATATCAACAACTAGGATACACATACATCATATCCTCACTCTCTCGATAGTGACTAATCATTCCAAAACTAGCCTACTACATCCATACTCACTCGTAATGATACTCGCAACACTTGCTAAAAAGCACAACATGAGCAGTACATACTCCCTAGGCTATCCTAGAACCCGTATCTCACCCTTTTGTCAACAACCAAATGACCCCCATTGGTGCTAGTTAACTACTACATGAAAACAATCACATGCAACATAACTTAAATAAACCTAGATTAAAAGATTCAACCCTAGAACAGTTGGACTCAAACAAGAGTTGTGCAATAGGACCAAACCCTTCACTATAAAATTATTCAACCCATGAAACATGTGACGTAGCATATTCAATTAACAATTAATTCGCACCCGAAAGATTCATACAATAATGAGCAAGAAAACTCTATTGTAAATAAGGCATCATACATCAGACAATTATGTCATTCAATTCCTGAAGATCCCTATCCTACAACTAGCATGTTGTTCTACCATATCATAACAATTAACATTATGGGTAACTTGGGGTATACTTTCTTGCTCCGACTGATCATACACCTTGCATCCTTCCTTGGTTATTTTGAAAACAATTTTTGAAAATCATTTAAAAGCTTTTGTTGTTCCCCAGTTTAAGTCTGGTTTCACACAAATGTTCATCTAATTATCTCAAACCAAGGCTATGATACCAACTTGTAACACTCCAAAAAATTGTTGGATTAGGTGTCTAAGCCCATAACTATTTTGGTATGTACTTGACCCGATTATGAGCATGGTCCTTTTAGGTTGCCTTTACCATAACAACTGATAGGATGAATTAAGGAGAAAGAGGATTAATTATGATTTATTAATATAATATGTGAATAATATATTAAAAGAGAAATCATATTGTTTAATTAATATTGATCAATAATTAATTTTACGGTCAAAAGAGATTAATTAAATAAAGGGGACTAATATTGTAATTATAAGATAGTTACCAAGTTGGGCTTAGGATCCATAAAGAAGAAATGGACGAATTCTATATGAGAGTCCATATATAAATCGTCCAAAGGGCCTTCTGGAAGGATCTTTGGGCTGCTTAAGGACTAAGCAACTGGATTAGGGTTTCCAAGTTGATAACCCTAGAAGCCTCAACTATATAAGGATCCTTAAGGCTCCCAATACAGTGGCTAAGCTTTCTTGGAAGATGTTGGACGTTTTTGTGCCTGTTCCCTCTCTCTCTCTTTTTCCTCCTTATTGCTAGTGGTGTTTGTGACTCCATTAGAGGTGCAACACTTGGGGTACTAGGCTTTCAGAAGTCAAGATCAAGGAGGTTTGTGATTGTTATTGCTACATAAAAATCAAGGTAAGATTACTAACCTTATTCATATGTTAATTTTGATTATAGTATGCTAGATCTAGGGTTTATGAGTTTTGGATGATTATTGCATGTACAACTAGATAAACTAGATCCAAAGGTTTAGAGTTTGCATGTGCACCATAGGAACGATGTGATGCTCAAAACCCATCAGTGGTATCAGAGCCTAGGTTGTTTATCTAATGTATTTGATGTTATGATTGATCATTCAAAGCTGAAAAATCGTGAATTTCAAATCTACGATATTCACGTTGTGAACACAGCGTGTTCACCTCGTGAACACAGTCTGACAGAAAATTTCAAATTTTTTCCCAAATTTGGTTTGGATAATTACCATAAATTATTTTTCCAAATAAAAATCATATTTTTTAATTATGGTAATTGATATCCTAATCAAATTAATGGATAATTGTCAATTTAAGATAATAACTTTTTTATAAGATAAAGATTAATTATTTGTATTTTGATTTGAATTATCTTGTAAGAAAAATAGATTAGGTCAAATTATGTGATAATTATTAATTATGTGATATTTAATTGTTTTTCAAATTTGATCTAAAATATTTTTGAAAAGTTTTAAAATTTGCCCTCAAGTTTTGGAATTTATAATTTAATTAAAAGGTATTAATTTTGAAATATTAAATTTTAGAACCTTAGTGTTTTGAGAAGTTCAAATTACACCCTTATGACTTTATTATTTTAATTAAGTGTATAATTAAAAGAGAGTTAAAAAATTCATAATGATATGGTTTAAGTTTAATTAAATTAAAAATATAATTTATTAGATTAAGCCACCTAGTATTTTACAATTGTAAAATACACCCTTATACTATATAAAATTAAAAGTATAATATTATATATGTATGAGTAAAGAGTCAGTCTTACCGTTAGTAGGCCTCATTCACGATGTTGATTTATAAGGGGTGTTTAAGGAAGCAGCCTGTAAAATGACCGCCATTGGGTATCCACTCTTACGCACCACACTCTTGACAAGTGGAGGGTCGTTAGCCGAACGGGTAGGATAGGACACAACCTTCCATTATAAGTATAATGAAATACGAAATAACTAAACACTTTTATAAATTCCAAAATCTTAGTTACTTTAGGAAAAATATGGAGTTGGTTCTAATGCATGAAATTGCACATTGCACCTTGTTGGTCATTAATGGAGCGTGTGTGGTTAACCGGCACACTAATATGGAACCAATGAAGGATGGAAGTGGGTAGCTCGTAGATTATCATAGATCAATGGAGCGTGTGTGGTTAACCTACACACTGATTAGGTGATAGACATCTTCAAGAGTACCAAGCTAATTTACATGGTTATCCACACCTTGTTTGTGATCCTCGACATCCCAATCACAAACTTGAAGGGCATAATCGAGATTAAACATGTCATTGAAAAGTTCAATGAATCTTAAAAGATATAGGAGTTTCAAAACATTTAAAACCTAATTTTCCTTTTCATTTTTCATGATGGAAATTGGTAAATCGTCATTTACCTACCTTCAAATGTTGTGTAACTAGATTACGGAATCCCTCTTCCGAGTTGTAGAATATTGTGTTGGGTCCTAGCCTTAATATCTCATTTGGGTGTTTTCTTATGGACTCAATTAACTAACTTGAATTTCTCCCGTCTTGTAGATGTCAAAGTCTATAAACTATGATCATCCTGAATCCTTTGTGGAAATGGAAATCATGCTTCACTTCCTCCACCTCCTCCAATAATTCTCCTTGACCCACGTGTTCGAAGACTTGAAAAGTTCAAAGTCACTCAATCCATATTGGCAATAAGATACATGGCTTAGGGATGAAGTCACACATTGATAGGTTGAGGATGTTGGGTGTCGAGGTCTCAAGGAAGTTGGTTGTTGATTGGGTTCTTCAATTGCTTCCTGAATCGTATAGTGATTTCATTAGAGAGTATTATATGATAGGCGATGACGTGACCCTCATTGATCAATGTCCCAACCTTCTATTGACAATGGCAACATTGGAAGTCCAAAAAAAATTTCTCTACGCAAGAGAAAGGCCTAGTTTGAGATAGTCCCGTGTACCATTCCGGAAGATTCCATATGTTTCTACTGCCAAGAGAACGGGCATCGGATGCGAAGCTGCCATGTTTACCTGAGAGATCGTAAGGATGGGAGAGTCAAGATGTAAGAATCTGCTTCGGGTAAAATCCATTATCTAAATCTATTAAGTTCCTATTTGTAGATTCTTAATATATGATGTGATAAGATTACATTTTGATGTTTTGTAGGATCAAAGAAAAGAAAGGAAGCTTAAAGGAAAAGTTAGCTAAGTCTGATTGCGAAGAAATGTATTTCGATCGCACGGTTCGATGATCGGATTTTTGAGCTGCTACTTAGAGAGTTATGATAGACTGCTTAGGAAAATGTAATAGCATAGTTTTCATTTGAATTGCATTATAAGGGCAAGTTTTTCCGCGTTTTTATAAATAAAATAAATTTTGATTTTTGTCTTATTTATAATTCCTTGCAATGGAATTTATGAAAATTGATATTTGTTTCTATTATTAGCAATATTGAAATGGATGTGATTCTTAGTTATGTTATTTGTGGTAGTGTCAGAAATTTACCAAATAAGGAAAGATTATCATCGCCTAAGTTTCAATTGGATGGAAACTTGGAATCATACAACTTGTATTGTGTGATGAATGAGAACCTTCGTATTTGGGAAATTAAGACTTATTCCTTACTCACACAAGTAAGTGAGTCAAGTGAAGGTCTAAAGGACTAGAACACAATGTTGTGCACTATTCAAGTCAACCACAAAAATGATAAGATTATTCGTCATGATTTACTAAAAGTTTAGTAAATATGGTTATTCTTAAAAGATTAAGTGTGATTCTGAATCATTGAAAAAGTTGCAATGAATAGCAAAACGAATAAGAAGAATCAATTAGGTAGAAAGATAAAAGTTTCTCCAATTTGAAAAGAAGGGAGAGTACTTAAGTATCATGTTTTATGATCATCTTAGTGATTATGAAACCGTATCACAATTGACCCTCTAAGGACACCTTAGTGCATAAGTATGACTAAGAAGAGGAACCGAAAATTGTTGAAATGGTTAAATCAAAAGGATGAGATACGTCGTTCCAAAATTGAGTCTTAGAGTAATACTTCAAGATTGTGACTTGAGTGACAAAATCTTAAGAAAAGGTTGAAGAACACTAATCAAATATGGAGTAGAAAAGTTTCTTGATCTTGTACATTTGAAATTGGTAAGTTGTGATGTCTTGGATAAGACAAAGACCAACTAGGACCAATTGTGTGAGGTGTTTATCTTGATAAGAAACCGCACTAACTCTTGAATATTTGTTTGAAAAGAAATGTTTCTTGACATAAGAATCTTATATGTTGAGAGGTCAGTGGGAGTCTTAAAGATCTTGAAAGGTTTCAAAAAGTAATCAAGCGTAAACCTATTGTGAATCACTAGTTGACACAATTTTGTTTCTATGCCATTCCAGTAAAGTTACTTATGCATTTGAGTTCTACGACTTCTTAATTGACTACATAAAGGCAAGCACCTTATTCAATGAAAGTGCATTGGCTAGTATAGGTGACCTGCTAAATAACTTTGAAGCAATGGTAGGACACTTCATAGCACGAAATTAAGAATGAACAATCCTGTCCATAAGACTTTGGATTTGTCGCAAACATTATCTTATGATTATGGTTATGAAAAATTCACATGGATAGGAGCACATACACTAAAAAATATAAGTGTCATAAGGGTTCTCTCTGTTTCATGAAAATGATAGTGAGGAAAATCTTTCACTAAGAAAGACTTTAAGGAGATAGCAATTGTGATATTTGTGTTCTCAAATTCGATTATGATTACGGCATACCTCTTCATAGTTCGAATTATGAGATTTGGAAATTAGTCTAAACATGTAGGACTTATTGCTATAAGTTCTGTATTAGTTTAGACATACATATGAGTTATCTAAGGAATGGTGTATGAGTTTGAGAAGCTTAGATAGAGGCTTATCGAAGCATATCTTATTATAAATATGAACTTCGGAAGTCAATAAGTATTGATTTCTAGAAGTCCAACTGTTTTCTGAATACGTGTCAAAGCCAGTGGGAGCATAAATGTTATGCTAGTATGGATATAATTATCATGTTAATGGGAGCATGATTATTATTTTAAGTGTTGCAAGTTAGCAATATTAATTATAGAAAACAAAAGTATCACTTTGCAAAGTTGCAGGGGTTGAAAAGTTGTTTTGCTATAATTAAGGGAGATAATATTATACTTCATTTCAAAAATATAAAAGATTGGATCGATAAATTTTAATTAAATTTAGTCAAAGGACATATGGATGTTATGTTGAAAAGGTTCAACTTAAAAGAATTCTATATATGGCAATATTATAGCAAGAAACTAGTAGAGTATCATGTTTTTCATGAATCGTGTCCCATACACTTTCGGTATATGATCAATTGCATATGTTGTAATATTCGACCGTTCTAAATTTTCCAAATGCCTAAGTCATTAGGAGGGAAAAAGACCAGAATCGGATATGACTAAAATAATTAAACAACTGTCAAGGACAATCTAAGGTTCGCCAAGGATTGGTCACTTGTGGGCAGTTGGAAGTATAGTAACGAATGGACCATAATGACATTATTATGATTAGATATGATTCTATTAATAATGAGTTTTCGTATGCTAAATATGGAAATGTTTCCATATTGGGAGTTGGACGTCGAGAATCTATGTCTAGATTAGAAACTTTTATGCAAGAAGGATGTTCAAAGGAATGCACTTTGAATGTGAGACTTCATATCTATGGAATTGCCTTGTAACAATGTCCAATAAAGCACTTTGTAATATCATTAGCAAAGTCTTGGTGGCTTTGGTGCTGTGACATTACGAAAGGATCGCTGCATAAAATGTTAGAACCTAACATATTCTAATAGTGACAAGAATTTGGTATTCTTACACTTATGATAAGGATTAGGAGTTGTGAAATGAGTATCATTGGAAATGTGTTCAATTGATCTATTTCACAAAACATGAACCGTAGGTAAACATAGTGTGCATGCTTGGAGTATGGGAGAATTGTTGTTAAAATTCAAGTAATAAGTTGATTATCTGAAACATTATACAATGAATAATGTGTAATCAATATGATGACTAAATAAAAGGTGTTTTATTTATACTCAAAAGTTTGGGTCCATATTAGATTCGATTATTCTTGTGTTTCACTTTGCTTGTTTTGACTTTCCGAATAATAAGATTATTTAAACCATCTACAATCGATAAATACTTTGCACGTAGGTATTGAAGCTAGACTGTCATGAATCCGACTGTAGATTGTCTAAAATGTTTAGACATAGAAAAAGTCTGTTGCAGTGTTCATGAGTACACCTGAAATAAGATTTAAGTATTGGATTAAACCCACGCTCACTTGAATCACTTCATGGATTTTATCACTAGTGATTAGTGAGACGATATTATCTTATATTATTAAGACGGAGACATGTGAGTTGTAGTTTACAAATCGGTTTCACATTGAAATATGTAAACGTACCAGTAACTTGGTGATATAAAACATATTGCTGTGTTTGATTTGATGAGTAAGTACAAGCAAGCATTTGAATCGAAGTTTATCCATTCCTTTTACTCAATGTGGGATAAAAGTTATATCTGTGGGCTCCTCGATGATTTAGTGATGACACCCTAAGCGCTTGGCCAAGCCTGGACTAAGTTGATGTTTTCAATTATAGTCTGTTATTAGTCGTCATAAATCGAAAATCAGAAAACAACACATAGACTAAAAGAATGATTATAATCCATGTCTCATGACTATACGATATCTAGAATGGAGGAATATATGATCCCTTATCTAAAGGACACGTTACTGATAAGATCAGAGTTGATAGCCGCTTTTGAAAGCTACAATTGCTAATCAGGTTCTGAAGTCGTACTTGCAAAATAGTTATTAGACTTATCCAAGTGGGAGACTATTGGATTAGGTGTCTAAGCCCATAACTATTTTGGTATGTACTTGACCCGGTTATGAGCATGGTAAGATGAATTAAGGAGAAAGAGGATTAATTATGAATTATTAATATATTATCTGAATAATATATTAAAAGAGAAATCATATTGTTTAATTAATATTGATCAAGAATTAATTTTGTGGTCAAAAGAGATTAATTAAATAAGGGGACTAATATTGTAATTATAAGATAGTTACAAAGCTGGGCTTAGGATCCATAAAGAAGCAATGGACGAATTCTATATGTGAGTCCATATAGAAATCGTCCAAAGGGCCTTCTGGAAGGATATTTGGGCTGCTTAAGGACTAAGCAACTGGATTAGGGTTTCCAAGTTGATAAACCTAGAAGCCTCAACTATATAAGGACACTTAAGGCTCCCAAAAATGTGGCTAAACTTTCTTGGAAGATCTTGGACGTTTTTGTGCCTCTTCCCTCTCTATCTTGTCCATCCTTATTGCTAGTGGTGTTTGTGACTCCATTAGAGGTGCAACACTTAGGCTTTCAGAAGTCAAGATCAAGGAGGTTTATGATTGTTATTGCTACATAACAATCAAGGTAAGCTTACTAACCCTATTCATATGTTAATTTCGATTATAGTATGCTAGATCTAGGGTTTATGAGTTTCAGATGATTATTGCATGTACAAATAGATAAACTAG
The DNA here is from genome assembly GCF_002870075.4 of Lactuca sativa. Classification (NCBI taxonomy): domain Eukaryota; kingdom Viridiplantae; phylum Streptophyta; class Magnoliopsida; order Asterales; family Asteraceae; genus Lactuca; species Lactuca sativa. Next base: position 10,608,269 of record NC_056629.2, read on the forward strand.
ATAAACTAGATCCAAAGCTTTAGGATTTGCATGTGCACCATAGGATCGATGTAATGCTCAAAACCCAGCAAAAATCACCATAAATTTAAATTTTGAAAACCAACAATGAATCAATAATGTTTACAAAAAGAGTCATTGTTTCAAAATTATTATTTCAAATTAGTATCTACCCAAGACCCGAAGACATAAAAACATGAAGTTGTGTATGATCACGCCTTCGCTTTCCCACGATCCTCAAAAGTACCTCGAAACTAAAAACTAAAAATCTAAGCCAAAGCTTAGTGAGTTCCCCAAAAATACCAGCACACCACAACAAACAAGCATACAATATGAACATCAAGCCTGACTGGACCATCTCACAGGGCCTGCAGCCTATCTAGACCACTCTACAAGCCTTCGGCATGACTGGACCACCTTGCAGGGCCTATAGCCTATCTGGACCGCTCCACGGGCCACCAGCATGACTGGACCGCCTCACAGGGCTACAGCCTATCTGGACCGCTCCACGGGCTGCCTGACCGACTAGACCATCTTGCAGTGCCTACAGTCTATCCAGTCGTCCTTGAGTATCTTGGCCTACAACACAAAGTAGGACCGCCTCAACCCAACACAACATGTCGACATATGAAACTACCAAACACAAACACAAAGCCATCAAATATATATAATCATATGGATCTACTGAACAACTACAAGAATCATGTCACTATCACAACACTATCCTGTCCAGGATACATAATCTAGTTGGTCGGAATTGGTGCCTTCGACCTACGGGTATAGTGAGGAAAATTCACTTCTCAATCTAACTGTAGTCTGAATAACTCCTAGCATCGACAAACGAATTAACCTAAATCCTAAATGTCAAAACATTTTCCATTCTAAATTAATAGCAATTTTCGAAAATACCCTTGGTCAAAATAGGACAAAATCAACAAGTCAACCCAGTCAACCCATCCGAGTCCACTCCGGCTTCGTACACGGGGGTACTCCGGATGTATACGGGGCGTACTCGAGGTTCGAGGCATCGGGGCCAAATCTGCATACGCGCAACGTACCATTTGGTAAGCCCTGTATACGTAGAAGTTCTCTTCTTAATCGACTAAGAGACTAATCCTTTGACTTAATACATCCAATAGCATATCCAAGGCTGAGATACCACTAAGAGTCAGAAATTTTCCAATTTTATGACTTTGCATGCTCATTAAGTGCTTAATACCAACGTCTTAACAAATCAAGACCTTCTAAAGCATACATGAGGAAGAACTAAGCACCAAGATCTCATTTTTATGACTCAAGACCCCTCATTGGGTCTGAAAGGATGACTTATTGGGTCAAGAGCATGCCATGCTCAAGAATCAAAAAGGTTGGGACCAAAAATACCCTAAATGAAGGAATATCTAGATCTACATGATATGATGATCAAGTTAGAAGCTTTTTACCTCCTGGAGGTTGTTACCAAGTAGAGAATCCTAGATCTAGGCTTCTTCTAAGCTCCAATGTCTTTTTACCACCTTCTTCTTCAAGAACACCCCTAATACACACAAATGAGCTCAAAATGCGCTCTTCTTACTTAGGGTTTGCTAGAGGGACATTTTCTCAGGTGGAGGCTGATTAGGGTGAAGGTCTTGGGGCCATAAGGTGTTTAAGTAGGGTCCAAACCCTAAAGTTTAGGGTTTGAAACCCTCGCATGTACGCCCTGTGTACTAGGCTCCTCATGTGGACGTCTTGCATACGAAGAGTACGCCCAGCGTACTAAGGTTCGGCCAGAAATCAAAAATGCCACTATGGGCCATTTTGCACTCTTTCTTATGCACAATGACTAAAATGCAATATTTATTCGTACATATGGTTACAAATGAAGTTACCTCAACATCAGGATGTTACACTGACCCTCATATGATGATAACCGGAATGTAGATCGATCTAGGAAAACCATGATGCACCCTGAAGTTGATCAAACAAATCGTTAATCCTTGGGAGTGGATAATGGTTCTTCACTGTTAGCTTATTCAGCTCCTGATAATCGATACACATCCGATGTGACCCATCCTTCTTCTTCACAAAAAGGATTGATGTTCCCCATAGCGAACTACTCGGCCGAATGAATCCTTTGTCTAACAGCTCCTGCAGCTGTGTAGATAACTCATATATATCTGGAGGTGCTAACAGATAAGGTGCTTTTGCTATCAGAGCCACACCGGAACTAGGTCAATCCGAAACTCCACTTGCCTTTTTTGAGGCACTCCAGAAAAATCATCCCGGAGCACATACAGATATTCCCGAACAACCAGTAGATCATTCATAGGTGTCTTACCCTTCTCCCAGGTATCCATAACATAGGCAACAAATCGAATACAACCCTGGTGAAGATAGTGCCTCGCCCTAGATGTTGAACATAAGACCGACCCGTGTTGAACACCTTCTCCCTGAATCACTAACTCTCCCTCACTTGGGTTCGGATATACACTAGATGTTGCTGATATTGCCATATTGATACATACTTTTAGGCAATATTTGAATACATTTTTGAACATATTTTTGGTTATTTGCATGGAATAATGGTACTTATGAGATTAAATTGTATTTTGCAGCCAAAATAAGTCATTTGAAGAATAAGGACTAAAAGTGGAAAAAGACGAAACTTTGGAGGCTTGGAAGATTAAAGAAGATAAAAACCCACGAAAATAGTTGTAACCATGTCGTGGATCTTAATTACACGACGTGGAAAAGGAAAACTCTGGAAGATGAGTACGCACAAAGTCAAAATCCTTTCCCGATAAGAATTCGTCCAGGTCCATGATGTGGAGCACTAGTCCACCACGTGGAATGTAATTTTATGACAACTATAAATAATCTTGATCTCTACGAATTTAAGAGGTTGGCTGGTGAAAAAAGGTTTCCAGAAGTCGATATTCAGAAGGATAGAAGGTCAGGAAATTGTTTTCAATACCAAAGAAGAAGAATAACTTCATAATTACTTTCTAGTTATGGTACTTTACAATGTTTTTTTTATTATGACTTGTTTCTGTTTACTTTTTAGAATGAGTAGCTAAATCTAGCTGTAAAGCTGTAACTCATGGTTTGTTTATAAATACTTAGACTTTTCTTGTTGGTTATTGTCTTGTGTTTGATTGATTATACCTAGCATGCTTAATTTGATACAAGATTGCTTTAAACTCTTATTCCGTGTAGTTAGTGAACATTAATCTGCATGAATTTGAATACCTAGTAATTTAGTGAACATTAGATTATTAGAGCTAAGATTTATCCAATCTTAGATAAGTAATTGAAGTATTGAATTTGGCAGTGCTGGAGAACTCATATTATGAACATAATTGTGTATGTTAGCTCAATCTTACATAGCTCCAATTCTACTTAATAGTTAGATATGTGTGACTATGCATAGATCTAGATGAATTAATTCAACATTAGTTAATTTGGAATTTAATTGCTAATAATATCTTAATTGGTAACCAACGAGAATTGTCATAATTAATAATTAAACCATTAAGGAAAAGTAGATTCAAACTAACAGAAGTGTTTTTATAATATTGATTGAATAGTTGTTGATAAATTAATTTCATATAAACTTGCGAAATTAGATAAAAACCAATATATTGCTAGAATTTTAGGTTAACTTAATAGTAGGGAAATTAATTAATTAAAATTGTTCCCTGTATTTGACCCCGACTTACTTAAACTAGATTACAATCTGACTAGGTACACTGCCTAGGTGCATATTGGTTAGTTAAAATTAGTTGGTACTTTTGTGCACATCAGCTGCTCACAATCAATCATTGCCCCATTGGGACTTAACCAATCCATCCCCCCAATAACCTTACTCTCACGAAGGGGAAGAGAAACCAAATCAATTAGATATCGCTCATCGAACAACTCTAAGACACAACCCCGATGAACCCTAGAAACTCGCACAGGTCGATCATCAACAATCTACACCTCTATTGGACAATCTAGCTCCCCCAAATCATAGACAAACCTCTTGTTGAGCGTAAGAGATACAAAAGATTCGGTAGCCACCGAATCGAACAATGCCAAGGCAAAGATATCGTTCACAAGGAACGATCCTAAAATAAAACACACACACACACACACAGACACACACACACATATATATATATATATATATATATATATATATATATATATATATATATATATATATATATATAAGAAGAAATCAACATAAATAAAGGAATAAGAGAAGATACATACCTGTCACCGCATCTGGTGCTGCACGAGCCTCTTCAACTGTCAACTAAAAATCCTTGCTCCTCACAACAGGTGCATCCGTCTAACTCTGACGGCCATATGTGATCCTCAAAGTCGCTCGAGTGGGACCTGCAACTGGCCATGCTGCTGCTAGAGTTGGACAATCGGCCTTTATGGCCCCTTTAATTGCAATGGAAGCAAATTTGGCTCGATCTCTGAGTAGTGGCTGTGCAATCCCAACTAAAATGCCCAGTCTTACCACACTTAGAGCAGCCTGAACCACCACCACCCCTGCAAGCTCTATCATGCATCTTACCGCACTTGCCACGGCGGCCCCAGCCCTGCTAGCCTCTTGATCTCGAATCAAATACCTTGGGCCTTTTGCCCAAACCCTCTAAACCCTGAAACTAATCCGACTTCCTCTTCCTCTCCATCTCCAAGTCAATCTCTCTTTCCCTGGTGCACGCTATCATATCTTCCAATGTCTTGCAACTGGATCGGCTCAAAAACTGTCGGATATCACTCCTCAACATCTCATGGTACCTAGCCTTCATCATCTCCTCATCCGCCACATATTGCAGAACCAAAAGCGCCCTCTTACGGAACATAGCAGTGATCTCCCACATCGTCTCAATAGTCTGGCGAAGGTCTTGAAACTCCCTCGCCAATTGCTGGACCTCAATCACATGTGCAAACTTGGCCCGAAACCTGGTCACAAAGTCCTCCGACTAGTCTTGATCTCTGTCTTTCAGAATACAGGATGCAAGTTTGATCTTCGCCTCCTCAAGACAAAGATAAGATAGGAAGGCGTTTCCGATTTCTGCCAACCAATGCATGCTCGTAATGGGTCCTTCTTCCCGAAGAACTCTGGAGCCCCACACTGGAACTCACATAAAGTCAAAGACTGGGATCCCATCATCTCAGTACGAAAGCCACCCAAGCACTCATCTAGAATCTCAAGAATACCCACCTTGACCGTACAGAAGATCAAAGGAGTCTACTCAAGAATACTACGGGTAATCTCTGATGAAATGAACTCCTACATCTGATCATCTAAATATCCGGCTCCAGAGCCTAAACCTGAAACCTCACCAGCACCAGAATCACTACCAGATCCTCCTCGAGTTACCACTATACTGAAAATACAACATTCAAATCGCCAGGAACAGATAAATACACACACACACACACACACACACATATATATATATATATATATATATATATATATATATATATATATATATATATATCAAGGACTCCCATACTCTACAAGCTTCCTGGTATCATCGCAACTTTTCTTGACGGGAGTATGAATCCTCTGCTACCAACAGTATGGGCCCACACTACCTTCCACGTTTATCCATACTTTCCTTAAGGATCTCCCTGAGTCCTCCAGGTCACTTCCTTATTAACCCAACAATTCTCAATGTAACAAGGCTCTTAGTACCGAATCACCTCCTAGGGCAACCCCCACACTACTCCCCACCATCAGCTACAAAAGGAACTCCCTATAACTAGCTTACGAATATAAGTACATATTACTGATGCCGAATAATTCTTCGAATGAAAGGTCTCACAGTATGGTTGGATTCAAACAAGAGTTGTGCACTAGAGTTAAAACTTAACCCTTTAAAATTATCTAGTCTCAATAATATGTAACTTGGCATATTCGCTTACTAGTTGGTTGAAGTTAATGGGAACCCCTAAAAGCAAAAAAAAAGCAGCATTTGAGCATCGAGTAATCGGAAACACACATAACCTAAACATGTCGTCCTATCACTGAATGATCAGTTCTAGCATGCAAGTCTAAGAGCTCATACAACACACACACATGCATCGCTCCTAGCATTCTATCATGCAAATCCTGTGTAGATCCTTAGCCCTATTCTAGCATGCGATTCACATATTCACAAATCAAGGGATGTCATAAAACATGTATGGGTATTTTGGAAAAACTTACTTGATCTCATTCGATTGCATACACCACACCCCTTTCTTTTATTAGAAAACTCTTTTTATAAAGCATTTCCTTTTCAAAAATCTACCAAATCCTCAGTTTGAGTTGAGACACACCCCGAGAGTATGCCTAAATCCCTCAAACCAAGGCTCTGACACCAACTTGTAACATCCAAAAATTTAAGACTAAAAATTTCATTTTTTATAATAATAAAACCATCATCGAAAACATTTTTATAAAACCATGACGAAATTAGAGTATGTCAAAATAATCCAAATACATCAGTGTTAAATAGAATACGGAACAATATGGTGTGTTCAAGCGATCACTCGGGGCTCTTCCCTTCGATACGGAAGTACCTGAAACATAAACTGCAAACTGTAAGCATAAAGTTTAGTGAGTTCCCTAAAATACCGCATGCCATACATACCAACTTCAGGCTGTCCCAAGTCTATTTCACCCACGAGTATATTTCAACTCATGTGTCAGCTCAAGGCCGTACCGGGTCTATTTCACCCTGTGTCTATTTTACCCTCGAGTCTATTTCAAATCACATGTCAGCACAACGTTGTACAAGGTCTATTTCACCCTCGCGTCTATTTCACCCCACATACATATAGCAAACATGCACACATGCATATAATACATATAGCAAGAGTAACAAAGACTACAAGCACAAAACATATCCTAGCGTCCTACAGTATAGTGACCAAACTCATCTCAATCTTCTGATAATCAAACAAATGATCACACGGCTGAACCAGAAATCCCCACTAAATCAAAAGTAAAGAAAACCTAATTAGAAATTAGGTCAATGATCTAACCTGAAAGTCCAAACCCTAAATCTTGGCCTTAAGGGAGAAAGTTACTAATTCCTTGTCTTATTTGGTCTGGCCCACCAAGGCCTAAAATGCTACTAGCCACAAAGCCAAACAGATAATCTATGTCCAAAATGGGGCCAAGACCCAAAGGCCCATTATAAAAAAATCTTACGGACCAACAATGGCCCAAAGTCCATAAGTTCCACACAAGGCTTGAAACGAGCCCAAGACCCACTTTGATGCGTACGCTTAGCGTACCAACCAATACGCCCAGTGTACTTGAAACCCTCGCACCATCGGGACCTCATAAGCGTACGCACAACATACCCCAAGGTACGCCAGGCGTACGCTGCAGCTGGCCAAAACTATTAGATAAGGTTTCTAAGTCCATAACTATTTCTGGTATGTACTTGACCCGACCCGGCATGGTCCATTTGGGTCGCATGGCACCATGCAATTGGATAGACTAAATGAGAGAAATAACACTTGTGGTTATTAATATATTATAAGTTCTAATATATTAATAATATTATTTAATTAGTTTGATCAAGAATTAATTTTAGAATTAATTAAGTGATCAAAAGATAACTAATTAAATATTTGGGTTGATTGTGTAAATCATCCATAACTTATATAGTGGGCTAAGAGGCTCCATGGATAATCAAGTTGGGTTGGATCCATTAGATGCTCCATGGAGGCTTCATGGGAGTTACAAACCCATGGGTCATGGAAATGAAGAGTCATGACACATTAGGGTTTACATGGTGTAACCCTAGATGTGTCAACACTATATAAAGCTCATGTGTTCTCCAAAAAATTGGTTAGACAAGAAACAAGAGGGCTAGAGCCGATTTTAGAGTGTTACATTTTCTCTCCAAGTTTACTCCATAGCATTTGGTGTTGTGTGAAGCATTTGAGGCATCACACTTGGGGTGCTAGGCTCACAAGGTTTCAAGGATCATTTACAACAACAAGGTATGTAGTTCTATCTATTATTTAAGTTAAAATTGTTCCCCATGTATGCTAGATAGGATCATAGCCTTGGAAATCAACTTTGCATGATAATTAGACAAACATAGATCCAAGGTTATTAGGGTTGCATGTACACTTAGGAAGTGTTAGAATGCTCAAAACCCATCATTGGTATCAGAGCCTAGGCTTGTTTGTTTGTTATTTGTGCTAAAAAGTTGAAAAAAGTCGATATTTTTGCAATCTGGCTGATGAACTCGCCGAGTCCATGGGGGGACTCACCGAGTTCATGTGTATCTTCAATCGACTCGCCGAGTAGGTTCGTGCACTCGGCGAGTAGGAGTCACAGAATGCAGATTTTTGACTTTTGTTGCTGGAAATGGACTAGAAACATTACCCTAAACTGTTTTGGTGTTATAAAACTTGTTTTAGATGGAGTAATGTTTGTTATAATCCATTTACAATGACAAATATCAATTTTTCATGATTATATGTGTTCATATGGACTTGAAACTTTGATATGGATATTCATGTTCTTGATCTTATGAATTTAGATGATCATAGGACTTACTTGTAACCTACTTGGTAGTTTAATTCTTGATCATAATGTGTTTTAATGGAGTCCATAACTTGTCCTCAAGTTATGGAAAACCAAGAGTCACACTTGAATTAAAACCATTAAAAGAACACAAGAGTTAGAAAAAATGAAGAGTCTTCATTTTTAATACTCTAATTAACTCATAAGTTACAAGAAATGAAAAGTTTTGAAAGTTTACAAAACTTTCCCTCAAGTTTTGGAACAATTAAAGTCTTGATTAAAACTTTAGTTCCAACCCTTAGATTTTTAAAAGTTAAAATTGTACCCTTATACTTATAATATTATAAAGTTATTAATATATATATATATATATATATATATATATATACATATATATATATATATATATATATATATATATATATATATATGTATAAGATCAAAGTCGTCTTACCGCTAGTACGCCTCATTCACGAAGCCAGTCTATAAGGTGGGTATAAGGTTGTTGCCTATAAAATGGCAACTTAATGGGTGTCCACTCTCACCCACCGCTTGCTTGACTGGTGGAGGGTCGTTAGCCGAATGGGTAAGACAAGGACTTATAAATTCTCATTAAAAGTATAATGATTATTATAAAGTAACTAAATGTTTTATAAATTCCCAATCTTAGTTACTTTAGGAAAAATGTGAATAAGGTGCTAATCCATGAAATTACACTTTGCACCTTGTTTAAGTCGTTGGTGGAGCGTGTGTGGTTTACCGGCACACTAACTTAGACTTAACAAGGAAGGCAAAGGGTGACTTAAGGTTTTTCATGAGGTCGGAAGGAGCGCATGTGGTTTACCGGCACAACGATTAAGTGAAAAAAATTAAGGGTACCAAGTAATTTGCATGGTTACTTCACACCTTGTTTTGTGATCCTCGGTATCCCAGTCACAAAACATGAAGGGCACACTCGAGATTGGAACATGCCATTGAAAAGATCAATGAATCTCAAAGAATCTAGGAATTTCTAAAAGCCAAATAAAACCTAATAATTTATATTTTGTTTTCATGGTGGAAATTGGTGAATCGTCATTCACCTACCTTTCAAATATGTTATAACTTGGATTACGGCATCCCTCTTCTAGGTTATAATATATTGTGATTGGATCCTAGCCTTAATATTACATTTGGGTGTTTTATTAAGGACTATCCCTATATCTAAACTAAACCTTTTCCCTTCTTTTCAGATGTCTTCCAACAATGCCACCCCTGGCTCAAACCCTACAGGCTCCTTCTCTCTCATGAACCTTTGTGGGAGAGTCATCTTTGATGGATCCAACTTTACTGATTGGATCAAAAACATCAGGATGGTCACTCGTTACGAGAACAAGGAATATGTTCTTGACAAGGAGCTCAAGGTGCCTGAGCCAACTGCTACTCCTGAGGAGTTTGCTGAATATGAGGCACATGAAAGAGATGCTACCAAAGTGGCATGCATCATGATGGCCACCATGACAGCCGAGCTCCAAAAGTCCTATGAGGACTACTATCCTTTTGAGATGCACCAGGATTTGATGGACCGCTACCATCAGAGTGCTCGTCAAGAGCGATATGAAATCATCTCCTCTACGATTACAACCCGAATGAAAGATGGCGAACCCATCACAAGCCACATGCAGAAAATGCAAAGGTATGTGGATAGATTGATGAAGTTGAATGTGAACTTCCCTGAGGAGTTAGCAATAGATATTATTTTGCACTCCTTACCTTCGTGTTATGATCAATTCCGCATGACATACCACATGAATAAGGAGGAAGTTACACTTAGCAAACTTCAGGGACTCCTAAAGACCGTAGAATCAGGTCTTAAAGGTAAGTCGGTTGTGACCACTCCTGCTACTACTCCAAACTCAACACCTGTCCTGGCAATCAGGAAAGGTAGAGGGAAGAAGAGAAAGAACCCTTCGAAGGGTACCAAGGGTAAGACTCTTGATGGCTCCTCTTCTAGCGGAACCAAGAAAGGTTTCGTTACACCTTCTTCTGATCCCAAAGAGGTTGAATGCTTCTACTGCCACGAAAAGGCGCACTGGAAGCTTAACTGCCCAAAGTACCAGCAAGACTTGAAGGATGGGAAAGTTAAACCCAACCATGCAGGTATTTACACTATCTCATCTAATAATTCACTCTATTCTAACTCTTGGGTCCTTGATACCGGTTGCGGTATTCATATTTGTTCTGAAATGCAAGGACTAAGAAGAAGTGAGAATGTGGAGCATGAAAACATAAACTTAATCATGGGGAATAGGAAAGTTTCACCTATCACCAAGATTGGAGTTTATACTTTGTTGCTTATTAGTGGATTTACTTTAGATTTGAATAAATGTTGTTATTCGCCAGAAATGGCAAGAAATGTTATTTCCTTTCATGCTTTGTATAAACAAGGTTTTACCTTTTCTTTTGATAATGAAATTGGTGGAATAAATGCTTTCTTTAATAATGTGTTTTATTTTAAAGCATTACCTTGTGATGGTGTGTATGAAGCTGTGTCTGTTGTAGATAACTTAGGAAATAATGTATTGTGTATTGATTCTACTAATAATAATAACTTGGATAAAGCATCATTATGGCATTGTCGTCTTGGACATATAAGCAAGAAACGCATAGGCCAACTCCAAAAGGATGGAGTCTTGGAGTCATTTGACCTAAGGTCAGATGATAGTTGCGAATCATGCTTACTTGGAAAAATGAAAAAGTCACCCTTCACAGGTTCGTGTGAGAGGGGTGAAGGTTTGTTGGATCTTGTACACACGGATGTGTGTGGGCCCTTCAAACATGCCACAAGGGATGCTAATCGTTGTTATTTGACTTTTACTGATGATTACAGTAGATATGGATATGTCTACTTAATCAAGCATAAGTCAGAGACTTTCGAAAAGTTTAAGGAATTTAAACAGGAAGTCGAGAATCAATTAGGCAGGAACATTAAGATGCTTCGATCCGATCGTGGTGGTGAGTATCTTAGTACTGAGTTCCTCGACTATCTAAGGGAATGTGGGATTGTCTCACAATTGACACCTCCCAGGACACCACAGTTGAATGGTGTAGCTGAGAGGCGTAATCGAACCTTGTTGGACATGGTTCGTTCCATGATGAGTCGAGCTACGCTACCAATCTCATTTTGGGGGTATGCTTTAGAGACTGCCACCCATATCCTTAATCTGGTCCCTACAAAGAAGGTTGCCAAAACACCTCACGAGATGTGGACTGGAAAAGTTCCTAGTCTGGCCCACATCAAGGTTTGGGGTTGCGAGGCTTTTGTGAGACGCGAGACTCATGACAAGCTCGAAACCCAAAGCGAGAAGTGTATTCTCATCGGCTACCCACAAAAATCCTTTGGTTACCTCTTCTACAGACCTAGTGAGAATGTGGTCTTTGTAGCAAGGAGGGCTGTCTTTCGAGAGAGAGAGAGAGAGAGAGAGAGAGAGTTCATAAGCCAAGGAGACAGTGGGAGGCTAATTGACCTTGAAGAACTTCAAGAGTCAAGTGGTGAAGATGAATCTTGTGTATATGTCAAGGGTAGTGGGAGTATAGTTAGTTTTTTGGTTTTGTATGTGGATAACATACTACTCATAGGAAATGACATCCCAACTCTACAGGAAGTTAAGTCCTGGCTTGAGAAGTGTTTTGTTATGAAGGACCTAGGAGAAGCTGCCTATATTCTAGGGATAAGGATCTTAAGAAATCGGAGTAAAAGACTAATTGGACTTAGTCAAAGTACCTACTTGGACAAGGTGTTGAAGAGATTCAGCATGCAAGATTCCAAGAAAGGAGAGTTACCCATCCAAAGTAACACTAGACTGAGTAAGACTCAGAGCCCGAGTACTGAGGATGAGATAGAAGAAATGAGTCGGATACCTTATGCTTCGGCAATAGGCTCGATCATGTATGCTATGACCTGTACTCGTCCTGATGTATCCTTTGCTTTAAGCATGGTTAGCAGGTATCAGGGGAATCCTGGTAAGGCTCACTGGACAGCGGTAAAAAACATTCTCAAGTACCTGCGGAGGACTAAGGACTGGGTCCTTACCCTCGGTGGGAGTGATGACTTGAGAGTCGTAGGGTATAGTGATGGTAGCTTCCAGACTGATAGGGATAACTTCCGCTCTCAGTCGGGCTGGGTCTTTACCTTAAACGGAGGAGCAATCTCTTGGAAAAGTTCCAAGCAGGAGACAGTGGCTGATTCAACTTGCGAATCAGAGTATATAGCGGCAAGCGAGGCGGAAAAAGAGGCTATGTGGCTAAAGAAATTCATTGGAGACCTTGGAGTTGTAACAGCTATATCGAAGCCTATAGAGATTTTATGTGATAGTGAAAGTGCAGTTGCCTTAGCAAAGGAACCAAGGGATCATGGGAGATCCAGACACATTGACAGAAAATATCATTTCATCAGACATCGTATAGAAGGACTCCTCGTGGCAAAGAGGGTATCATCGGATGAGAACCCGGCAGATCCCCTCACGAAGGGACTAGGTATGGTTAAGCATCTCCAGCATGCTAGGAGCATAGGGCTGAAGGATGATATTAGTTTTAGTAGTTAGATAATTTTGAAATTTGTAAAATGTAATTGACATTTGATGATGAATAAAAGCTATATTTATTTATGAGTAAAGTGTTGATATCTCTTGTCAATCGTTTACTATTATTTCTTTTGCATGTTTTAACTTCCAGAATATTTATGTTGTTTTACATATTATTCAAATTATCCACAGTCATTCATATGTTGGAAGTAGATATGAAGTAAGATTGTCATGAGTTAGTTGTAGAGGTCTAAGATGTTGGACATGGCCTCAACACTCATGAATGCTCATAAGATCTGAGTATTGGATTCAACCCACGCTCACTGGTATCACTTCATGGAATTTATCTCGAGTGATCGCAAGACGGTAATATCATATAAGTCTTCAAACCTAGAGATATGACTTGTTAACTATGAGTTAGTTATGCATTGAACGTGCGAAACTGCATTGGTAACTCGATGTTATAAAACGTGTGTTTGTGTGTAATTTAACAAGTAGTAGAACAACCATATGAGTCGAAGTTTATCTGTTCCTTCTTGGATTAGAAGCTGATATCTGGGACCCTCAATAATTTTGTTTTGACCTATGTACCGGGCCCGGTTAGAACTAAGTTGATGTGTTCAATTAAGTTCTTTGTCAAACAAATCGGAAATCGAGAAACAAACTGCTGGACAATAAGCAAGACTATGTTCCATGTGTTTGTCCGACTAATATCTAGAACAGATGATTATATGATCCCTTATCTAAAATGGCGTACCATCCTCTTCTCAGTTCCGAGAAACCTTGAAAAGAGCTACGATTGTCGATCGGTTCCTGAAGTCATACTTGCAGTTATAGTTGTTAGACTTATCCAAGTGGGAGACTATTGGATAAGGTGTCTAAGTCCATAACTATTTCTGGTATGTACTTGACCCGACCCGACATGGTCCATTTGGGTTGCATGGCACCATGCAATTGGATAGACTAAATGAGAGAAATAACACTTGTGGTTATTAATATATTATAAGTTCTAATATATTAATAATATTATTTAATTAGTTTGATCAAGAATTAATTTTAGAATTAATTAAGTGATCAAAAGATAACTAATTAAATATTTGGGTTGATTGTGTAAATCATCCATAACTTATATAGTGGGCTAAGAGGCTCCATGGATAATCAAGTTGGGTTGGATCCATTGGATGCTCCATGGAGGCTTCATGGGAGTTAAAAACCCATGGGTCATGGAAATGAAGAGTCATGACACATTAGGGTTTACATGGTGTAACCCTAGATGTGTCAACACTATATAAAGCTCATGTGTTCTCCCAAAAATTGGTTAGACAAGAAACAAGAGGGCTAGAGCCGATTTTAGAGTGTTACATTTTCTCTCCAAGTTTACTCCATAGCATTTGGTGTTGTGTGAAGCATTTGAGGCATCACACTTGGGGTGCTAGGCTCACAAGGTTTCAAGGATCATTTACAACAACAAGGTATGTAGTTCTATCTATTATTTAAGTTAAAATTGTTCCCTATGTTTGCTAGATAGGATCACAGCCTTGGAAATCAACTTTGCATGATAATTAGACAAACATAGATCCAAGGTTATTAGGGTTGCATGTACACTTAGGAAGTGTTAGAATGCTCAAAACCCATCAAAAACTTCAACTCAAGGTCTTAATCAATTAAGACCTAATGTCCAATCTTAGATCTAGGCTTGTTAAAGTGCATTAACCCATAAAGTTTCCAACATTATCTTTATGAAACCACCTTCAATCCTTGCATGATTGAACTTAATCCATCAAAACTCCATTTTTGTTCTCAAGGGACTTTAGAAACACTATGATCTAACATTATAACCTTCTGGAGTAGCTCATAGTCTCAATAACACCTTAAAGGACCATTTTATGAAGAAATAAGCCCAAAATTACAAACTAACACATGAAGTCATCAAGGTAGAATATTTTTACCTTCAATAATCTAGAAATGATGAGAAACCTTTGGATCCACAATCTCTTCCGAATCCAATGCTTCTTCACAACTCTTATTCTTTTTCTCTAAGCACCACACTCACCAAAAACACACATACAAGCTCAAACTTTAGGGAAATGGATTAGGGTTTCGAGATATGACTTAATAGGCAAGGGAAGCTGATAAGATGATGGTCTTGAGGCACTTAATGAGTTTAAATAGGGTGGAAACCCTAAAAATTAGGGTTTTCCTTAGGCTTGAGTACGCCATGCATACGCATGGGTATGCCCAACGTATGTAGGGATCATCCTGATGCGCAATTGTAAAGGAGTATGTCATGCGTACCTAGTGTATGCCCAACGTACTCATACACTAGTCTTGATTTTAAATTGAAATATTTGCTAAACATTATACCTGGTGACTCAGGCGTTACAAGATTCCTTTTGGTGTGGCTTTTTAACGAACAAAAAAAAACCTTTATTGATAAGTGTGCAGAAGAAAAAATAACCATGAGGCCTCATACTAAGAAGGAGTGGTATGTATGAATTGTGATCATCAATTTCAAAAACTTAAAATTTTTGTTGATTTCTTATTGGTAATAACGTTAATGTTAATTTTTTTGTTAGTTATAGACTAAGTACTTCTACAATGGTAATTTCAAAGGTGGAATTAAGTTGTTAACTATTGCTGCAATAGAAGATCATTTTGAAGCAAATTATGTTATTGGGATAATTTACATCTCCAAAGGACATCCAACATGCAAAGAAGGTCTTGTATATACTAAATACATGTTTTTTTCATATAAAATCTCCTTTTTATTGCAATATAATCCATAATGCCAGTAGTATAAGAGTTGAATAGGATGGTGACTAGGATTTCATATGAGTTGATTAGAGATAGTGATGACATGGGGTAGAGTTGAAAGAACGAGTTGATTGATCATTAAATGGCTCAATAAAAGGAATAATTAATGTTGATTAGTATTGGATAATGGGTTATGAGTTTTGTTACAAATTTTTTATTGATAATGTGGAAATCCATTGAAATCTAGAGAGCTCAATGGATTATGGATGCCCTTAGACATAACCCTCATCACATGAACAAATATTTGTTGATATTTAATATGTTTCTTGATTTCTACAAGTTCTTCATTAGGAAACAAACTTTAATTAGTTTACTATGCGTATTAAAACTTTTCTTTTTGGCTATTTGTTATTATGTATGTTATGGTGGACAAAAGGAATCTCTCTCTCTCTCTCTCTCTCTCTCTCTATATATATATATATATATATATATATATATATATATATATATATATATATATATATTGGACTAAATTTGTTATTTATTTCTAATGTGTAATTGTACGTTTGGACATACTGGATACTTGTTTTGATAAGTTGACATTATATGATCCTATTTTTGTTGATTTTTCGAGAAACGTTAGGCAATTGTTGCAAAATATAATTGTTCAACATAAATATTCAAAATATCAAGTCATGACTTTAAAATGTGAAGACCATATCGTCGTAGAGGTGACGTATCAATTTGCTAAGCACAATCTTGTATTGGATTTTTGTCATATTTGTAAGTGGCATCGAGAGTACATTGGTTTTGTAAATTTGTAAAACTATGTAGGTACATAACATTTTATGATAATTGTGAATGTAAATACAATACATTTTCAGGTTTTTTCTTTATGAAATTAAATAGCTAGTAGTGTGTAAAATATTGCACTAAATATCTTATTATGGTAAAAATTCATGTGTTTTAACTTTTCGATGTTGTTTATATACTTATTCTTATAAATATTTTGGTTAATTTATTATTTGACTTCAAGTTAGGGTGTTTGGTATTTCATTTAAAAACAACTTATTGACCTATGTCTTTTTGAAAAAATCAATAAGTCAAAAAACATGTTTGTCAATATGAAAATGACTTTTAAAATAACATTTCATTAACCCTTTAAAAGTGATATTTGAATAAGTTAGGATTTCTAACTTTTTAAAACGCCTTATAACTTTTTGGGTTGTAAAAGACAAATACCCCTTAAAAAGACAAACACTTAATCAAAAACAACTTATTGACTTATTGACTAGCATAAGTCAATAAGTCTTTTTGCCTAAAATTCTTTTATTTAGTGTTCAAAATGAAATCCAAAATACATGTTACCTATTTACTTAATATTTATATTCATTTAAACTAAATAACTAGATGAAACCACATAAAATGAAATTTCGAAACCTTATGTGTATTTATCACCTTATGTCTTTACGTCTCACTTAATACCCAAAGGTAAAAGTACATATAACATTAAAAACCCATTATAAAAGATGACATTTAGCCACCGTTTCAGATCGTTGCACGACTTCTCACATGTTTTTCATGTTACAAAATTCAATATAAGATTTAATCACATAAATGAAACTTCCACGCCTTACATCTCACTTAATAATCGATACAAGGTATATATATATATATATATATATATATATATATATATATATATATATAAAATAACAAACCCCGTTAGTAAAGAGGACATTTTGTCACCGTTTTCGGTCGTCGCACAACTTGTCACTTTTTTATATAAAACCGAAGTTAATATCTAAAGCTTGATTTGAAAAGGTGACATGTTTTCAGTTAAATGTCATGGAAACAATCATGTGAATTACTTTATGACCTTTAGTAATGAGATATATGAAAACAGAGTCCACCTAGTTTTCAAAAACTGACGCCATAGGCCAATTTTGTACTAGTGGTAGTTCCCTTTAGAAGTTTCAAGTATTTCGTAAGAGAGCTGATGGATCACTCAGGCCATGCATTGGAATTAGAGAGCTTGGCTAGCACGCTTCATGGATCGATTGTCTATTGTCAGTGATTTTCAGTTTCAGATCAGTTTCACAATTGAGTATGTGTGTTTTCTTCGTTACAAGTTTTATTGGGTATCACTTTAAGTTTGGGAGTAATTAAGTGTTTAAGGATAGTCTTGATATTGGGGGTGACCATAAGAGTATGTGGTGGTGCAGCTTGAGGGTTGCTTGTGCACCAACAGTATTTGTGAGGTTGATGGGTTGAGATTGTTCGAACCATATTGATTCGGTTGGTTTTAGTGATTATCGCAGACTTCTACATTAGTCAAGGATTTTTGCATGAAATAATAGAAGTTTAGTTACTGGAAGTCGTCTCAACAAGAACGACAGGTAGGTCGGATCGACCAGTGTCCAATCCGCATTAGTAGGAGTGATTCTGGAATTTCCCTCTAACGTCGAGAGTTTAAATGAATTGGTGGGGTTTTATCAAAGGACCTTTCAAAATTTATCTAAGGTTTGGGCTCTTGTTTCATTTGTTTAATCACTAATACTGCTAGTGATTTGGTTTACTACAGTAAATTTAACTCGATGATAAGATTTGATGAGGTTTCTACTGGGTGTGGTGAGATTATCAGTTTGCGAGGTTCTTTACTCTTCGGGTTGAGCCGCAAAGCAAAAGGAATGTATTGGATCTAGGGTGGCATGTATGTCCTCTTTGTGGATGTGTGAATCTTGGTAAGACTACCAAGGTGTTGATTGTGTGTCTTTGGGCCCATGGAGAAATGACGGTAAGAGCGGTGTTGTAAGTTGAGCTTATCATTCCAATGGTTAGATGGTGTCACGACATATTGTAAACCAACATGTGTATGACTTATATGGGTGGGACTCAACAATTATGTGCTCGAGACTCATAGGTCTTTGTTTATTAGTCTATTTGGCGTGGTTGGGTGCTTTGTAGCATTATGGAAAGGCTATTGATTGCCATATGGCTAATAGGTTTTAGGTCATTTGTTTGGTACGATATTGACTTGTTAGAAAGTCATGGTTGTGCATTAGTGGTTGATAGATGCCATTTTATGAATCTTTTATGGTATTTTTTATTATCATTTAGCATCAAAAATTGTACATTTGCATGTCATTAGTTTAAATAATATACAACTCATGTCTTTTATCAGAATTCCCATACTGCTAGCATTTTGTGTCGTTTTCAGATAGTTCGAGTGAAGCGGTACTTTAAGAGTAACTTGATGCATATTTGGATCCTAAATGGAGTCGGAGCTTAAAGAGGATGTTGAGGAATGCTTGGAAGATGTTTTGGTCAAGAAACATTCGATCAAATTGATCATACGAAGATATATTGCTACAATCCGAAGCCTAAAGGATATTGTTGGCAGCTTTGACCCCCTGTCAATATTTTGACCATATCTTATTACTCGTAACCACTATTGACGAGATTCAAAATGTTCCAGAAACTAGACAAAATTTCATACGACTATCATGTTTACTTAAACTCAAGAATCGTGACCTAAATGTGCCAATGAGCGAAAATGCGATCACATTTTCCATATATGCGATAACATAAATGCATCAAAGTTTCCCAGGGTCAAAAAAAGTCATCTGGAAGCCATCTGAAGAAAAAAATCAAAAACTGTGATCACATATATCACTTCTGTGATCGCATTTTTCTCGTGAAGCCCCAGAAAGTTCAAAAATAGCATTGTACATCATTTGAGGGCAATTCTGGAAAAAAAAGCTTGAATTCTACAATCACATTTTTCATTTACTTTCTCCGGAAGCTTCTATCTTGAGTATAAATATGATCCTCATAATCAGATTCGAGGATAGATGATTCCATACGACATAAGACACTTTTGAAGGCGATTTCTAATACTTTTCAGTGATTTTTGAAGATCTGAAGTTGTGAATCATCACATACATTCAGTTTATCTAGATTTATCAATAAATGTTTCTTTTTATTAGTTTAGATTTGTTTTTAGCGATGTCTGGCTAAAACCCTAGTTTTTTAGTTCTACATAGACAACTACTCTTCATGTGATTAGATTTCATATCCAGTTTTCTTTTGTGTTTCTATCTTGCTTTTTTAGTTTTGAGCTTAATGAATGTTTGATTTTAATTTTTGTTAGTCTTATCACCTAGCTATGGTTTTTATCATTCCTATTAATCAGTTAATAGAATTTGTAATTGTTTTTGTCAGCTGGTAATAAGTAACAAGTATCAGATTGGTTCCGTGTTTGGGATTTAACTTTGATATAAACTGAACAAATCATATATTTACGCCTTCGATCGTTTAACAAGTATTGAATATTGCTGGGAATTTTACACAGAACTTTGCAACTTTTTTTTATCATAATTAAGAGCTTATTTAATTAGACAATAAAAAGTTAGGGTTAACTGAAGATTTTGTTTTGGTTAACGCAACTAGGTAAAAGAGATTATACTAGAGCTTGTTAGTTTTTCTCAGTACCAGCTTAGATATGATGTATTCTGAATAACCAGATCTGGGCTGATTGCATGATTAGGGAAGTCACAGCAGAACTGAAATCGGTTTTATTATTGATTTTCATTTAATTTATTTTCACTGCAATTTTTAGTTTCTAGTTTAATTCAAAATACCCCATTTTATAATTTGCATTTTGACTAGAATGTGTCTGATGCAAAAAGGCATTGTCCGTTAGGATGTGTCCCTACGGATTCGACCTTGATTCCTTGTGTTATATTTTTAGTGCAACCAACAGTGAAATATTATTTGCTTCATACGAGCGTGAAAGTGTGTTAACAGTGGTTCTTGTTGAGTTTCTTCTTTAGTGGATCTTTGTTTATTTATGAAAACCATTTTGTGTGTGTTTGGCTAGCAATGATGGAGCACTGGACCATAAGATTCTTTAAAGTGCCCTAGGATGATCTATCAAGTGGTTACCCGCCTGATTCAGAATGGGAAATTAGTTATGAAATGACGTTATGATTCGTTCATTGGTATACTTATGGGAACCTTGGGATAGTGATGAATTGTTAGGAAGTCAATTGAGCAACAGAAGCCCTTTTAGGCATGGTCATTTAGATTAGTGATCTACCGAGTGGTTATGGTCAGTATGTTTCTAGCATACACTTCTTCACTGGTGGCAGTGTTCCGAGTTGATGGGACTTGGGATATGTATAAACAAGGTAATCATAAGTATTAAAGCATGATTTTTTGGTTTTCGGGAAGAGGGGTTTCTGGTCTTCTGAAGTTTATCGTTGGGTCTGATTTGTGATTATAGTATAAGAAGTTTCCAGTGAGTAGTTTTGCTAAGAGCTTGGTTATATTGAAATGACGACAATGTATCGATTTCGAGTGGTCTCGGGAATGCCAGTTGTGGATGCATCGAAGTAGCGAGTGGTTTGGAGAACTCACAAAGGATTTGCGTAAGGTTTGTCTTCTTCAATATAGGCAGGGCGGATTTTGAGGAAGAAATCAAATTCAAATGGGGGACAATTGTAACACCTGACTGCCGATTATGCTTTTCTCATACTTCGATTGGTGGTTATAAAGCCGAAGGAAAGGAATTAATCTTAAAAAAACTAAAAACAGATAATCTAGGATTTTGTACTGAAGGCACCAGAGTGCCAAACCCACAGGCTGATCGATTTTATTATGGTATTGGGGACTATTTAAAGCACATTAATTCTAAGGGTTTTCCAGTCTCAACCTCTATCAATCCTAGAACATCCATTGAGAGAAATCATAGCTTCTTTTGAGTGTTGTGAACTTGTCCTCTTTCATTGAACCAGTTTTTGTGCTTATTTGGGTGTTTTGGTGAAATTTGAAGATCAAGAATGTTTCCTTTGGTGCAAAAAAAAAGGTGGTTCCAAGTGTAGATCTAGCAATCTCACTCTATTTCTAAACCTTTGTGAGTATAAATTTCATGCCTTGTACTTTAGTTGTTGAAATCTTGTTATATTTGTTTTTTGGGAACATTTTTGTCCTTTTGCTTGTGTTCATTGAGTTGACAAAACTTCGACACCTTTTAAGCACATTGGTTTACTCTCTAGACTTGGAAAAATTAGATCTTGTATTTTCCCATGACTTAAAGTTTAGATCTTGTTTGTTTCCAACATCATAATGGATAAAGTTGGAAACTTTACCCATTAAGATGGTGTTGATAATCAGATCTAAGAGTTGGAGCCTCGACTTAATGGATGAAGTCAAAATAAGATTTGGAAACCAACCTAGGCATCAGGGCATCTTTTGGGGGCTACAGGGCATCTTTGGGTTTTTCTGATTTACATATGTTTTGTCCCGAAATTGATTATTTTGTCTTGTACAGGAAACATAACGCTCAAAAAGGGGAGTTGGGTGCCTTTTGACCATAATGTTCGACCTTAGGTGAAACTTTAGGATTATGGGTTATAGACTGAGGTTTGACCTCTATTGAGTGGTTAAGTGGTTCGTGACACCAACCGCATGGGTTTCGTGTGCAGTTGTGATTTCCGGGTTACAACGATGTGAGTCTTCTCACTATATTACGTAGTACATTGGATCTTAATGTATGTTTGTTGTTTGTATGCTTACATGTTTCTTGGGTTGGGCTTGCATGATTGAAACAAACTTGTTGGGTTAGGCCCATTATTTTGTATTGTATGTGGTGTTTTAAGAAACTCGTTAAGCTTTGGCTTACAATTATGGATCAAATATTTTCAGATACTTCTAGTGATCGTGGGAACACTAGAAGAAAAAACACCATTACTGGCGACGTCATTAGCAACGATGGCACCATTAGTGGCGACATTTTTACATGTCGTCGCTAATGGTGTTGTCGCTAAAGGTTGCAATCACAATTTGTGTGCTTATTCCAGAAAGAACCCTATCTGTTGATGACAAAAACCCAATCGAACAACTACTGATATCCCTTCCATCGTACAATAGCATTACCGGCGACACAAATAGCGGCGATTTGTCACCGCTAATGCACGAAAATTATTGACTGCGAAGAAGTCCCTCCGATTACCCCAATTTAGTTGTCGCTAATGCCTGAAAATTATCTTCATCTACATCGATTCTAGCTTTCATTCCCAGATTACAGCAAAAATTGAGTGGTTTCATACCCGGCGATTTCGACTTCCAAACCCTCGATTAGTTCAATACCATCCGCATTGATTGCCGACTTTCCCCACCACAACACCGACGATTGATAACCATCGAGATATCACGATTACCGGCCAAAAATCGAGCATCACTGGCAATGGTTCGTGTTTCTCCTCCTTTCTTTCTCTTTCTTTTTCTCCTCTCACCAAGATTATCCATTTAGTTGCAACAATTATGGGTTTCACACCATTCGAAACAATTATGGGTTTCACGCCATTCGAGCACCACCACTCTCTTTCCCTGCTCTTCTGGTCGACTTGACACCTCCATTACCATATTATGGGCAAGCACAAGTTCTTTCACTGATAGTGATATATGTGTGTATGTAGTATATGTGTGTGAAATCTATAATATATATATATATATATATATATATATATATGTGTGTGTGTGTGTGTGTGTTTGTGTGTGTAATGTTGATATGAAAATGTCAATCAATAATGCATCTTGTAATGTTGATATGAAATCCGTGATATATGTGTGTTAATCTCTCCTGTTTTGAATATTCGATGTTTGTTTGATTAAGGTGGTCCAACTAAATTATATGTATTTAGCTGTGAATTGAAGGACTCCATTTGGTGGTTTCATTTTATTGTATGATGTTTAAACATGGTTGTGTGCTTGGAACTCATATTTGCTATGTCCTATGGGTTTAACTTTTAAGGCTAATAATTTTGATCAAGATTCACTAATCACTATTAGCAAAATTTATGAGCTTAATAGAATGGAACCACATACATCTTTAAACTGTTTATTTTGATTTAAGAAATTGGAAGAAACTAAGAAAATTAGTTAAAGTCAAACTCCATAAGTAAATTAACAATGTTTATGTGATAAGTGCTTATTATTTTACATGTTTTAACAATTATCTATATATGATTGATAAGTGATTAGAAATACTTTATCAAAATCTTTTAATGAATTGAAATGCAAGAGCAATAAAGAATGCATCCACAGTAACATTATTGGAGAAAAAAACAGATTTAAGGGTCAAGAAGGCATCATTGATTTGTTAATTTGATACTTTGGATATATATATATATATATATATATATATATATATATATATATATATATATATATATATATATATATATATATATATATATATATATATATATATATATATATATATATAAGTGATTAGAAATGTTTATTTATCAAAATCCTTTAATGAATTGAAATGCAAGAGCAATAAAGAATGCATCCACAGTAACATTATTGGAGAAAAAAAACATATTTAAGGGTCATGAATGCATCATTGATTTGTTAATTTGATAGTTTGGATAAGTGATTAGAAATGTTTTCTCAAAATCTCTTAATGAATTGAAATGCAAGAGCAATAAAGAATGCATCCACAGTAACATTATTGGAGAAAAAAAAACAGATTGAAGGGTCAGGAATGCATCATTGATTTGTTAATTTCATAGTTTGGATACATATATATATATATATATATATATATATATATATATATATATATATATATATATATATATATATATATATATGAGGGCTGGTCCAAGACTATTTGAGGGGCGGGGCAAAATAAAAATGGGGCCTTTTAGATTATTTTTATGAAAGACGATTGAGCACCTCAAAAAAAATTATTTATTAAAAAAAATTCAATACAATTGCACGCGGGGGATTCCCAGCCTAAAGTGAAAAAATGACTCTGGGACAGTCTCCGAGGGTCAAACAACCTAACAACTATTTATACAAAACAAAAAAATAAACTAACAACTATGTATACAAAACAAAAACAAATAAATAAACATGCACTGAACCCTAATACATAAACATATCACAGAAAAACTAAAAAATTTACATTTACTAGCTCTTTTGATTCAAAAATCAAAATCGTCAACTCCTGTATTTTTCGGCTTTTCACTTCTAAACATACATTTTCTGGGAAACATATCAAACAACAATAAGTAAAACCATATTAACAGTTGCAAATAAGATATTAACAATATATATATATATATATATATATATATATATATATATATATATATATATATATATGGAGACAAGGAGACTACCTGTAGTATGGATGATTGTGGTATTGACTGTTATAAAAAACTCTAAGCAGTTGTAAAAGGGCCTAATACAGCTGCACATCATGATTCATGAAGTATAGAAAACTCAAAATTAGGAAGATTAACAGAAATTGAATTTAAGAAAATAAAGTTCAAGAAATGTCTCTAATCTACTCAGATTAAAACAATAAAACACGATTTCTCCACTAACTTGCACAACTTCATAAAAAGTCGAATTTCACAAACAAAAGGAGATTTCAAAAAGGCTAGAACTTATACATATTCATAATCAGATTATTAGAAGTCGATTTTGTCTCTGGACCTCAATTTCGAATGACAGCAACTTGAAATTTCCATTAATTGGGAAAGAAATAAAAGTGACACTATGACTGTAAATCCCGATTCTAGTCTCTAAAAGGTTTGTGAATTAAAATATAAATCAAATAATTTCCCATTCATTCATAGATTCACTGGTGCTATTTCAGAAAAAGGAAACAAAAATAAGATGGAAAAGATCGAGTTTCACTTTTGTGAAATCGTGAAAATAAGGAGAAGTATGAGACTATCGATTAATTTAGATCTTTAATAAGATATAGAAGAAGATATAATCGTTGGCTTCTATAGAAGTGGTCTATGTCATTTGCATTCTCCATGAAAATTGATTTTGAAGAGTTATGAAGCCTTGGAAATTGGAACTCGGATGCACGCTTGCTTGCACTTGCTCCCGCTCCCAGATTACAACTGATTAGAGTATTGGACTTTAAAAAACCAATCCACCATGCTTAAATTTAATGGGCTATTTTATAATCCATATTCTAAGTCCAAAATAGGGGACCTTTTGCTTTTGGGGGTCCGGGGCGGTCATCCAACTTGCCTAGGCCCTTGGGTCGGCCCTTATATATTGGTAATTGGTAGTTTGCTTATCATTTGTCAATTGTTATTTTAGTTTATGTTAATAGTTTAAATTAGAAGTTTATATGCTGTTAATTATTATGTAGTTGAAGAATCTTCGATCAATGTTCAACGATTCGACGTGTACAATGGAACTTCGAGGAGGGAACGAGGGTGGTGGGGATGATGACACAACGGATTAGATATTTTATTAGACATTGTAGAAGATAAATTTATAAGACTTTTGTTATTTAATTTATGTATGTATGGTATTATAAAACTTGAATGTTATGTAATCGTTTTTCTAAATTTAACGTATCGATTTTTCTGCATTTAACGTATCGGTTTTTTGCATTTAACGTTATTATGTATCGGTTTTTGGACACCTGGAAATTGCTCATTTAAAAACTACAAACAAAAATAAAAAAAATAGCGATGACATCAAGCAATAGCGGTGACATGAGCATTAGCGGCGACATTCAGCATTAGCGGCGATTTTTTGAGCAATAGCCACAGAACAGCAGCGGCGACTAGGCCTGGCAATCGTGTCGTGTTTGGGTTGGCATGTCGTGGGTTGGCGGGTTCGCGGGTCAAAATATGTCAACTCAAGCACGACCCATTTAAATATACAGGTCACGGGTTGGCGAGTCACAGGTTGGCGGGTTTGGAACATAAACTCATATATGACCCGCCAACCCATTTATTTATACGGGTTCACAGGTTGGCGGGTTCGTGGGTCTGAATTTTAGACATTTAAGTCTTAAAAATCCAAATGAAAATTAAAAACATTCATAGAAACATGTTACATACTTAGCTTTATAGGTTACGACTTACGACCTTAGACCATCTACCACGAGTCAAAGGGTCAAAACAGTCAAATGGTCTATGAATCAATGGTATATATTATATAATACTTATTAAATATTAATACTTGATATATAAATACATTTAAAAATAAAATAATTTTTTTATTAAGAATATAAACGGGTTGGCGGGTCAACCCGTTTATTTTTTTAGAAACTCATATATGACCCGTTTAATAAACGGGTTGACGGGTTGGCGGGTTAAAAAACTCAACCCAAACCCATTTATTTCGTGTCGTGCGTGTCGTGTCGAGAATTGTCAGGCCTAGCGGCGACCCAATAGTGGCGACTTGTTGTTGGTAAAGATATAAGCCGCGACATTGGTGAGCTATAGCATGGATTTTTGTCGCCGATAATACACTTATTTCTTGTAGTGGAAGGCAAAAGTGTGTTGTACACACATCAACAATTTATGATTTGAGATTTTGCGATGTTTTATTTATAACTCTGAGTTTGGATTTCGGTTTAATAACATATGGTATTATCTTGATTACAACATTATGAAATTGAGTATTTATCTATATTTAAAAAAATTATTATGAAAATTAGGAATTTACACTCCCTAATTTTCGGATAAAGCCCGCTCCTCTAATCGAGATAAAGTAGATTCTAAATCATTCTTGTAGAAATTGGCACTACAAGAAATGTGGGCATTAGCGGCGACGCCTGTCGCCCCAAAAGATAGGGGATGTCACCGCTAAAGGTATTAGCGGCAACTTGCGCTGCAAATACGTCGTCACTAATGCTTTGTCGTTAATGCCCTCTTAGCCGTCGCTAATATAAACCTGTCACCACTATTCACTTGTCGCCGCTAATACTTCACTTTGGCCGCTAAAAACTCATTGCCGCTAATACATATCTGTCGCCGCTAAAGGCGTAGCCACAAAAATTGTTTTCATTTTTTTTATTTAATATTAAAGTTATAAAAAACAATATAAAATTTATAAAATCTGTTACAATTTTATAAAATATTAGTCCATAATTTTATAAAAATCTATTACAAATTTATAAAATTTGTTACATTTAATCCATACACAACCAAAAACAATATAACTTTAATAAAATATTGATCCACAATCCAAAATATTAATCCATACAACTTAAAGTATTCTTCTAAACAAACATTTCATAAAATCCTAAATTCCTACACGTCGTCATCACTCTCATCATTTCCTTCATTATTTGATGGTGGCAATGAACGAAACCACTCTTCCAATACCGCAGAACATGTCGGGTCCTTCAGTATCGTTTGCAGCATTTCCAACTACAAAGAAAACAAAATATATTACCAACAGATCATAATAGTATTATACTTTTCAAAAATCACCAAAAAAATACCAACATATCTATAACCAGCATAACATTACAGCATTCTACTTTCCAAAACCTACCAAACTACAAAATATCAACATATCAAACCATAACCAACATACCATTATAGCATTCTACTTTCCAAAAATTACCAAACTACAAAATATAAACATATCAAACCATAACCAACATATCATTACAGCGTTCTACTTTCCAAAACTTACCGAACTACAAAATATCAACATATCATTATAACATTCTACTTTCCAAAAATTACCAAACTACAAAATATCAACATATCAAATCATAACCAACATATCATTATAGCATTCTAATTTCCAAAAATTAACAAACTACAAAATATCAACATATCAAACAATAACCAACATATCATTATAGCATTCTACTTTCCATTATAGCATTGTACTATATACTAAACAAACAATTACCAACATATCATTATAGCATCCTACTTTTTTTTGTTTTTCCATTATAGCATTACACTTTTCAACTTAAACAAACAATTACATCTAATTGTGGCGGTTCTTGTGTCATTGGTTGTTCCTGATCGTTCATAGACACAACGGTAGGAGGTTTACGCCCAATGCCTCTGATATGTCCGCGTTGAACAACCAATATTTTTTAAAAACATTTCTTCTATCACTTGGCGTAGACCGCTTGCTGAAGAAGAAGCTTGGGTTTGGTAATTAATCTCCTGAAGTAAAAGCATTCTGTATTTTCAAAAAATGATAAACATCATAAAATTATATTACTAAATACCCTTGACGATATAAACAGTTATATGAAAATACAAATTAACCACTTATGTAGTGTTGCTAGACTGCAGGACTATAAAATACCCCTTAGCGATTGGAATTAGCCTTACGAAATCCTTCGATTCGAATGATATCGTATTTAACATTAAAAATTAGATTAATTATACTTTAAATAAGCATTTAAACACCAAACGCCTTGAAAATTCGGGAGATTGAAAATGTTCGACTGCCTTCGCTCAATTTTCAGGTGACATACCAAGGGGGGTGTGTTTAGTGCCATTGGGATATCTGTAGCCCCCCCCCCCCCCCCCCCCCCCGATTTGCTTAAAATAAGAATGGGCTTTACTTTTTCGGCCTCTGTAAACTTTTGCAAGACTCGAATCAATACTCCACAACAATTGTGCACGCTCTGAATCAAAGTTAACCTTATCTAAATCAAACTTATTCTGCAAATACAAACAAGTTAGTTAATTAAATGACAATCACAACTAAACTTAAAATATTATCCAAGTTACCTTTACATGCACAACTGTCGCATTCCTTAATGCGGGGGAAACATTGTCCCAACTAGATACATTGAAAGGAACGTGGTTCCACAAATACCTCCCAATTTCATGTGTAAACCAATTGGTAGGCTTCCCGACAGGGGAATATGTGATCTCCCTGTCGAAATCCAAATCCACAGGCTTTCCCTTGTTTGCCTGTATCCACTTTCCTAGATCTATATTCTTTGACAAGCCCCTTCTTTTCTTTGGAAGCTCGACTGAAAAAATACAATTAAAAATATTAGTCACGATAACTTGTAATAAATTAATGAAAATAGCTAATAAATATATCATAATAAAACTTACCATCCTGTTCATGCTGCCCGCGACCATAGCCTCGAGGTGGTGGATCCCCAGCTCCATCACCTCCGTGACCAAGGCCCATAACATCGGCCATCATAACAAAGAATATTGCCCAAGGAAACCTCATTTGTAGCCTGTAAAATTATAAGAGGTAAAATATAGAAATACAATATGAATAAAAGTTAGTTACCCTACAAAATTATAAGATATGCAATATAGACAAACAACATAAGTATAAGTTAAACAAAAAATATGAATAAAAGATCGACTTCAAATAAAGTTTTTATTACAAAAAAAAAATGCATTATATTTTTTTAATCATAATCTCCATCATATACTTCAATGTCTTCTTCATCAGTATCATAATCAGAATCGTCATCATCATAATCAGTCTCTTCATCGGAAACATTATCGACGCTACCAGTTGGCGGAGGTACTTCAGTATCATCCTCATCATCATAATCAACATTGTTTTGAGCTACATTAACATTGTTTTGAAAGTATTATGAGAAGTCGATAAAAAGTATAGCTTCAAATGAAGAGTTGTGTTGAACTACCTCATGTATTCGAGGTTCCTTCATCGATGTTGGTATCATTTTCTCTCGACTCCCACATAACATCGTCAATAAACATCAGTCATCTCGTTACTTGGCGACACGACATCTACAATCGGAGGAATTAAAGGTTCACCGTGATCTATCCACGTTTCGTATGACCGACTAAAAC
Source organism: Lactuca sativa (assembly GCF_002870075.4). Lineage (NCBI taxonomy): Eukaryota > Viridiplantae > Streptophyta > Magnoliopsida > Asterales > Asteraceae > Lactuca > Lactuca sativa. The sequence goes on from NC_056629.2 coordinate 10,638,712, forward strand.
CATATATATGAATATGACGTCTCATTGCTTTCAGATCCATCAAGTAACGATTATCACACTGCTCACATGGACATCTGGTTTCACCTTTAAAATCTAGGTGTAACATGGATCTCTGGAACAAAGAGTCACGTCCTAGCTGGAATTGGGGAGATTAACGATGTGGATTAGTAGTCCAGCTTTTATCAATAGACATGATACAACTGAAACATAGTTTAGTGTTTAAGGGTTACTTTACGGGAAGCAAAAATCAAGTAGAGTATTCATGAAGTCGATGATTCAAAAAGTATTCAAACACTGGAGTTATTTATAGCATGATTTTTGTTAGTAGTCCAGCTTTTATTAATATTTTTTTTTTACTGATTTTTGTTAATTATAACATCATAATTTGATTTTACAATTAATTTAATATTTTCTTTTTATTGATTTTTTAAAAATTAATTTAATTTTATTCTATATTTACATTAAAATTACTAGAAGGACGTTGCTATTAATAACCTAATTAAGCTAAAGTTGTAATGACCAACATTATGTCACTAACAAAATTAATCACTTTGATTTTAAAATTAACTAAATTTTATTTTATAATTAATTTAATATTTTCTTTTTGTTACTAGTTTTTTTTTAAATTAATTTAATTTGATTTTATAATTAATTTACTTTATTTTTATATTACTATTAATTTCATTTTATAATTAATTTAATTTGATTCTAAAGGAAATTTATTTTGATTTTCTAATTAATTTAATATTTTATTTTTTGTTATTAGTTTATTTTTAAACTAATTTTATTTTATTTTAATATTAATATTAATATTAACTTGATTTTAAAACTAGTTTAATTTGATTTTACAATTAATTTATTATTTTTTATTGATTTTTTTAAAACTAATTTTATTTTGTTCTATAATTAAATTAAAATTACTAGAAGTGCGTTGCTATTAATAACCAAATTAAGCGAAAGTTGTAATGACCAACATTAAGTGACTAACAAAATTAAGCACTTTGATTTTAAAATTAATTTAATTTAATTTTATAATTAATTTAATATTTTATTTTTTGTTATTAGTTTTTTAACATTAATTTAATTTCATTTTATAATAAATGTATTTTATTTTAATATTATTAATATTAATTTTATTTTATAATTAATTTAATATTTTGATTTTCTAATTAATTTAATATTTTATTTTCTGTTATTAGTTTGATTTATTAAACTAATTTTATTTTATTTTAATATTAATATTAACTTGATTTTAAAACTAAATTAGTTTGATTTTACAATTAATTTATTATCTTTTTATTGATTTTTTAAAATTAATTTAATTTTATTCTATAATTAAATTAAAATTACTAGAAGTATGTTGCTATTAATAATCTAATTAAGCTAAAATTATAATGACCAACATTAAGGTGTTGTTTGTTTTTACTGAGGCAAAATGTCTGCAGTCTGCGGACCACATCTGTAGACCTCTACAGTAGAAGAGGTAACCAAACGTCTGCAGTCTGAAAAAAAGAAGATTGTTTGTTTTTTTAACATCTGCGGGCTTCTAAAATAAACTGAAATCTAAATAAACTGATTTTTTTAACTTCAAAGTGATTTTTTAATATTTTTATGACTTTGTTATAAATAATTAACGAATCTAGATCAACTTTTATGTATTATTGTATAAAAATAAAAATAAAAATGGTATGAATTAACGTATATATTTGATAAAAACCAACAACTTTGGTTGCAAAGTTATAACTAAATATTATAATTAGTGATCAAAGAATTTGATACATAAATGGATGAAAATAAACTTCGATTTTTTCAATTAAATCCATTAAAAACGTACCATAAATATTTTCTCGAGAAATTGGCGATATTGTATTAAATAATGTTTTACAAAATTTGGCAAAAAATATAAGAATATATTATGAATTTTTTTTTCATATTTATATAAACAACTTCAACGACAATAATTTTAATAAATCTTTATTTATAAATTTGTCAAAAATATCATGTTTGTATCGTCAAATGTTTTTTTTTAAGTTTTGTAATTTTTTTTCAAATTGTTTATCATTAATAAAAGTTGGAAAAAATATAAATTAAAAAAAAAACTTAAAAAAAAACAAAGATATATATGTTTTTTTTAGGCTAGAAGATGTTTGAAGATGTTAGAAGACTCTGGTCCACATCTGCGCCAAGAAGAGGGCGCGCAGACATTTTTAGGTCTGCAGTATTCAAAAAAACAAACAGTCTACGAATGCTAATGTCTGCGCGTGGTCTGCGAGGCACAGACTGAAAAGGCCACGCAGATCTGTAGACAAAAAACTAACACTACCTAAGTCACTAACAAATAAGCACTTTAATTTTAAAATTAACTTAATTTTATTTTAAAATTAATTTAATATTTTAGTTTTTGTTATTAGTTTTTTAACATTAATTTAATTTGATTTTATAATTAGTTTATTTTATTTTAATATTAATCTTAATTTGATTTTATAATTAATTTAATTTGATTTTATAATTAATTATATTTGATTCTAAAGGTAACTTGTTTTGATTTTCTAATTAATTTAATATTTTCTTTTTTGTTATTATTTTAATTTTTTGAACTAATTTTATTTTATTTTAATATTAATATTAACTTGATTTTAAAACTAATTTAAATTGATTTTACAATTAATGTCTTATTTTTTATTGCTTTTTTTAAAATAAAAAATATTAATATCTTAATTAAGCTAAAGTTGTAATGACCAATATTAAGTCACTAACAAAATTAAGCACTTTAAAACCATATACAATACATTACTAGAAGTAAGTTGCTATTAATAACCTAATTAAGCCAAAGGAATAATCCTAAATATCACATAATCATACATGTATACAATACATTCAATTCCAATTTTCATTTCATTTAGATATACAATATAACTTGCCTATTTCAATTTCATACAATTAAACATACAATTTCAAAAAAAATGTATACATCCAATTTCAATTTCATATAAATGTACACATCTAAATTTCAAAATCAAACAAATGTATATATACATCCAATTTCAATTTCATGCCAAATTTCATTTTTAAGCCAATGTGGTATAAACATAAATAAAAAAACATATACAAAATGCATAAACACTTCCCACAAATATGAAAAAATATATAATCCCACAAAATACATAAACACTTCCATATCCATCAATCCAAAGATAATCACACAACAAAATTGGAGAATACAACCAATTTACCACCCAAATTAGCACCAAAACAAAAAAATAATGGAAAATAGGGAGGAATTTGACCTTCAATGTCAAAAATTCAGAATTGGAGCTATGGGTCGCCGATAATGGAGGTGGTTGGCGGTGTGGCATTCTTGTAGTGGCAGGAGCTGCTGGTGGTCGGTAGTTGCTTGCGTCGCCGGTCCTCAAAGTTCATCGTCGGTTTTATGTGAGAGACGCAGAAAGGAACGACACAGAATGAGAAAAGGAAGCTGATGGGGGGGGGGGGGGGGGTATATCTGTAAAGGCCTTTAGCGGCGACGCCTTGGTATTAGCGGCGACAGAAGACTATTAGCGGCGACACCCTGGAGGGAAAAGTCAACACGTATTTTTGTTCCTCTACGACCCTTGGATTGAATAATAGGGGTACAGCAGACTCCAAATACACTGCTTTAATGCACTAAAGAGTAGTACAAGGCAAGCAGGGTCGAACCACAGAGACACGGGATAAAAGAATATACCTCTTTGCGCAAGGTGCTTTGGTCACAAAGGGGGACTTGTTTGCCAAAGTCAAATAATGAAAATAACAATCTATTTTCAAAACATGCACAAAATGAAATAGATTGGTAAACAAGTTGTAAAAGTGTTCCCAGTTCTAGTTCTTAATGTTGTTGTTCAACTTGATTTTGACTTGATGTAATTCAAGATTGATATTCTAAGTTGGTACTGAAAGATATTAACACGCTCTAATACCTCTCGCTTGCCAAATTATCTAACCAAAACACGCTCTGTGACTAGACCTAGATTTACTAATTCAACCTAAACATGCTCTTAGATTGTATTGAAAAACTACATTAAGTTTTGTACAAGCTTCCCAACAATGTTCATTTCTTCTCATACGTTTGGAAGTGTGAAAACATGTGATATATGTTTTACAAGAAGAAAACTTATTGCTTGTTACCAATTATTAACTTAATAGAACGATTAGGTGCCCTAAAAGTTAATTAACTGCACAAAAATTCAATTCATGAAAGTGGCCAATCAAACACAAATCAAATTTAAGGTTTTTAGTTTAAACAAAAACATAATCAATAGGATAGAATCACAAATCAAACACCAAATCATATGCTTCAAGTCAAACAATCAACATGTTTTGAACAAGAACTAGAAACTAGGATTTCTTAGCCACGCATAGCTATGAACAAATCAAACAAGAATAAAGATGAAATTGAAATGTTTAATGCTTACTAAAATGAAATGAAAAGTGTTTGCAATGATTAGATCTTCTCAAAAGCTCCCAAAATTCTCCTAGAATCACCCAAGATCGCCCAAAACTGCTCCAGAAACCGTCTGCCTTCAAATTACGTCTTTTCCTGTTTTAATTAAAGTTCACGTGACTTGCCATAAGGCCATGCGATTTTAGCATGGTCATGCCTTTTGCCCATGCATTTTTGGAATGGCTATTTATCTTGACCATGTGTTTTTGGCATGACCCATGCATTTTGCTAAAAATCAAACAAGTCTTCACCGTTGGCTCCATCTTCAGTCTAGCTTTACCACAAGTCAGGTTGCTCAAATATGAGATGATAAAGGACAAACACGACCCGTGTCGGTGTAACATGAGCCATGCTTCAAACATAGTCCTTTGCTATGATAATAATGCACAATGACTCGGGTTCCATCTTCTCTTCATGATCCAAAGCTCCAAGCATCCAAACTCCATGCTTTCATGCATCCATGCTCCACGTTCCAAGCTCCATAATGCCTGCAAAATAAATAAAAAATGGTGAAGTACCAGGCATTCTTAATGAAATATTCAATTTCCACATAATTAACTAAATTCCAGAAATATGAAATAAAATGCTATGAAATGACAGAAATAACATGCAAAATAGGTGCATAAAATGCACCTATCAGACCTCTCCAAGCTTAAACCTTTTTGTCCTCAAGAAAGAACAAAATCGAGAATCACCCTAGAGAAGACGATAGGTGACTAAAAAGAAACTAAGAAGAAAAATAATAGAAGGAACGAAAAGAACTAAATGAAATGAAGAGTGAATGCATGCAATAAAAGGAAAAAAAACTAATGAAAAAAACATATGTACGAAAAATATGCTTAAGAAAAAATGAACCAAAGAAAAATTCAAAAGCACAAATAATATTTTATTGTGTGTGTGTGTGTGTATATATATATATATATATATATATATATATATATATATTACAATCAGACTTTACATCGATGGGGCTCCAATCACTAATAATTAGGCGACCATCCTGCTACCTTTCATGTATCACAGACTCCCAAAGTGAGGAAGACCACGAAACGATGTAACCCAATAATCCAACCATAGTTTTATTTAAACTTTATACCTTAATTAGCTTTGTGAGCAAAAATAACATAGTTCGGGATCTCATGTCCTTAAGACTAGATAGTCAAGAATCAAAATCGACGTATCCTTAAGAACCCGTCATGGCAAATCATCTTTCTCTGAAATAGTGAGCCCACCCGAAGGGGCCCAGCTCCTACGCTTTCACTTTTTCGAGAGCCACAAGTATCATATCACACAGTTCTTCATTCGCCAGATTTGACTTTGATATGGCTTCTGGTTTGATTGAACTTGGATTTGTATCTTCGTTTTGAGCTTGAGTTCTTCAATCAACTTTTTTTTTTTCCGATTGAGCGCTTGAAATTCTGATTTGGGTACCGGATATGACGGTTGTACCCTTTCTTCATTCTTGACTATGTGGATCTGATACTTAAGCTCTCTGTTACCGCGAGGGTAATGCGTGTCAGCAAATAGGTTCGTGTTCTGTGGGTCCAGATTTGTCGATAGAGATTCTTTTTAAACATTCAAAAGCAAATCATCCTAAAGTTGTTATTACTGCCCACAAAAACGTTTTAGTATGCCATTTTTTTATTATCTAAGGCTAGGGTCTCGAATTACGGTGTTTGGGTCCCCTAGTTATGAAAGCTAATTCTACAATTCCGGTAACTATCCGGTCGCTTCGATATTTTTTTCATTTTGATTTCTTGTTTTTCCACTTCATGGAGCTATCGAATGTAAAGATTGTCCTCATCTCGTATTATTTGTTTTTTTTTATTTTAACAATCCAAAATGCAAAGAAATTGAGAAAAAAGAAAAAAAATGAAAATAACTTTTTTTGAATGCTTTGAAATGAATGCATGGAAAAAAAATATAAAAATAAGAAAAGTAAAAATCTTTTTGGATTTTTTTTTTGATGAAATGCATGTAGAAACTAGAACCTAATGTACAAAAGACCCCTCCTCAAGCTTACAATTTAGCATCGTCCTCGATGCTCGGAGAGGTTAGGGCAACCTACTAATCTCAGGGGGCCCAACGCTTCATGAACTGCATAGCTTGTTGTACCGTTTGTGTCAATTGCTGAATAGAGGCGTTGGTTGCAGACAAATCAGCGCGAATGTCTGCAACGGCTCGATCAAGGTGATAAAAAAACCTCATGTATGTGTCATGGTACTGAGTCGCCCGCCGTGTGTAGAAGTGACGCGTGGTCTCTACCAAGGTGACAAAAGTTGATCCCCCTATAGTGGGAGCAGTGGAGTGAGCGGGAGGAGTAGGGATGTCGTCTTCGTGGTCAACGACCGGCCGCTCAGGAGCTCTCGGGATGGGTATGGGAGCGCATGGAATGGAATATGTAGAAGTATTCTTTGGTAAACACCACCGAGTCTTAGTGATGTCCTTCGGGAGCTAGAGGGAACTGAAATCCCCAGCAGGAACTCGAAAATGTGGCTCACCCTATACCAATCATGTGATACTACCATCACCTTCTCTACGGAAGAAAGATGAGGCTACAAGGACATTGGATGTGATGGTATTAGATCCTTGTGTGATTTTCTCGAGATCCAAGCGCTTGCTCTTAAAAAGCTCGGCACAAGCAAGGCAGGTGGCAAGATAGGAGATAATCCTGCCACAAAGGATAGGGCTGGAATCACTGGTAGAGACCTTGAGAAGTTTGGAAGCAAGGAAGGCGCCAAAATGTGGTCTCTTCAAGCTGGTGACCATGCATCAAAGAATTTCTAACTCCATCTTACCGGCTCTGCTAACGTCTTCTTGGGGGAAGACAATGTTAGCAATAATTTGGAGAGCCACCCTTAAGACCGGATGGATGATATGGGATGCTTTGGCGGATCGAGCCTCATACACATCAAGTCCCGTGATTTCCTTCCAAAAGGCTTTGGCCTGGGCTTTAAAAGGATTATTTTTCTCTCTCATGTAGCCTAATTTGGGACCATAAGTATTGAATTTAGAAGGGTTTAGGTCAATTTTGGTCACTTAACTTTTGGTTTTGTGCTCATTTGGTCACTTAACTCTTTTTAAGTTTTAAAATGTCATCAAACTTTTGGCTTTGTGCTCATTTAGTCACTTAACTTTTGTTTTGGTCACATTTAGTCACCTAACTTTTAAAATTATGCTCATTTAGTCACTAAACTTTTAAATCTTTTTAAAAGTTTAGTGACTAAATGAGCACAATTTTAAAAGTTAGGTGACTAAATGAGCACATATCTAAAAGTTAAGTGACCAAACCAAAAGTTAAGTGACTAAATGAGCACAAAGTCAAAAGTTTGATGACCTTTTAAAACTTAAAAATAATTAAGTGACCAAATGAGCACAAAACCAAAAGTTAAGTGACCAAAAATGACCTAAACCCAATTTAGAAATCTCAACAAACCCACTAAGATCGTCTAGGCTCGGTTTAAATTGCAAACACATGAGACGGAATGAGAGACATTTGGCATTGTCATTGAATTCCATAGATTATAAGAATTCAATGGTTGTGTTTTTATACGATTCCATTGGTGACAAAGTGAGAAGTTTCTCCCAACCGATGTTGCTAAACAATTTATGGACGCCATCATAAACTCCTAGTTCTTGGAGAGTGAGAATATCTACAAATTGTTGTTGAGAATATTTGCGGTCCTTGAGGTGAAGGAATCGCACACAGTGCTCAAGAGAATTGTGAATAATGGTGGTGACACCATATTTGGATTCCAATTTATCTTTTGGTTGTGGGTTTTTACGTTTTGGCATGATGACAAACCGGATTTATGACATACAGGTGGTGCCCAAAGATGATAACACAACTAGACAAGAACGAATGAACAATTATATGAAGCACAAGAACGAATTCACAACTATTCTAACCAAACAAACTTAAATTCAATGCGTAAAACTTGAGATATGGAAGGAATGTACCATTCAAACGCTTGAATTTGTGGTGTTGGTTTGTATTGTTCACTTCATCTTCAACCTCAAGAAAGCTTGAACTCTTCAATGGTGGAATGCCCAATTGGAGATAAAAGCTTCCAAATTTCTTCCAAGAGCACCCCCCAAGCTTGTTCTTCAAACCCTATACAAGAATTTTGAAACCAATTACAAGAATTCATTCAAACTTTTCAAATCAAGAACTAGGGTTTATGAAGAAAAATCCAATTATTTTACCCTTAAATGATGAATTCGACCTAGATGATGAATGAAGTGAAGTTAGAAACCCATAATAACATACCTTTGTGCCTCGATCTAGGATTAATTGAAGAAAAATTCGAACCCTAGACTAGGGTTTGTGGTATCGGCCGAGAATGGTGAGGAGATGGGGGACGATCATGAGAAAAAAAAAAACGAAAAGAAAAGAAAAACGCACGGTTGGATGAAGATTGTTAGGCAAACCCAAGTCGATCGATCGATCATGCTTTCACCCATGAAGTGTGTCCATGAGTTAGAGTGCTTAGGGGTTGTGCGTGTTTTTGTGATTACCAGGAGTGAAGACTAAGCACGGGACATGCGTTTTTGGACCATGGCCGTGAGTTTTTTTTCTTTGAGGATTGGATTGCGACATGGACGCACGGTCTAGCCTTAGGCCGTGCGTTTTATTCTGCCTCCCCGTGCGATTTGAAGCTAGCCTGTGCACAATTTTTTTTCCTTTGTAATACTCGATGACACGTACGGCTAGATCTTAGGCCGTGAGTTTTGGAGCTTTTACCCATGTGATTTTTCACAAAGCCCATGCCAAAGAATTTTTTCTCTTAAAAACCTCGATCCGGACGCATGGGCAAAAAATATGACCATGCGTTTTAGCATCAGCCCATGTGTTTTTGGCCAACCCAGTGCGTTTTCTTTCTGTTAAAATCAAATTCACAATTTTTTTTTTCAAAACCAAATTTTCTTTGACCATTAGATAGGAAAGTTATTTGTGCGAAACCCTTGAAAAGACACAAAAACATTGCAACACGGATGAAATAAATCAAAATAAAGAAAATAGAAAGATATACTCTCGGGTTGCCTCTTGGTTAGCTGCCCTTATTTCAAGTCTTTGGCTCGACTTTGCCCTTTAGATTCACTCAATGTAGTCCGGGCGTTCCAAGCTGTCAACCTCCATGTCTCTCTCTTGGAAACCTTCATAGAAGACCTTTAACCTGTGACCATTAACTTTGAATACTTTTCCAGTTTTGTTACTCTTAATCTCAACTGCACCATGATCAAATATATTAGTAACAATGAACGGTCCCACCTACCGGGACCGTAACTTACCGGAAAACCATTTAAGTCGAAAGTCATAAAGTAATACCTTTTGACCAATCTCAAAGGTCTTACGGGAGAGGTACTTATCATGGAATGATTTGGTTTTGTCTTTGTAGATGCGTGAACTCTCGAATGCTTCATTTCTTATCTCCTCCAACTCTTGGATCTCTAACTTTCGATGAACACCTGCTTCATCAATCTTCATGTTTAGCTTTCTGATAGCCCAGAAAGTTTTGTGTTCCAGTTCAACAGGGAGGTGACAAGCTTTGCCAAACACAAGTCTATAAGGTGACATCCCAATTGGAGTTTTATATGCAGTTCGGTATGCCCAAAGAGCGTCTTCTAATCTCAAACTCCATTCTTTGCGGTTTGTGTTCACTGTTTTCTCAAGTATGGACTTAATTTCTCTGTTTGACACTTCAGCATGTCTATTTTTTTGCAGGTGATAAGCTATGGACACCCGATGTTGGACTCCATACTTCTTGAGAACTAATCCAAGAGTTTTGTAGCAGAAGTGTGTGCCTTTGTCACTGACCAAGGCTTTTGGAGTTCCAAACCTACATAAAATGTTAGCCTTGACAAAATCTACAACAACTTTCGCATCATCAGTTCTTGTTGCCTTTGCCTCTACCCATTTGGAAACATAGTCAACTGCCAAAAGGATGTATAAATTCCCAAAGGATGAAGGAAAAGGACCCATAAAATCAATACCCGATATGTCAAATATTTCACAAACCAAGATGGGGATCAAAGGCATTTGGTTTCGAGAACTCAAAGAACAGTCATTTGACATCTCTCACAACTTTTACAAAAAGTGTAAGAGTCATGAAAGAGTCGAGGCCAATAAAATCCGCAGTCTAAAATTTTCCTGGCAGTTCTTTGAGGACCAAAATGCCCTCCATAAGCATAACTATGACAAAAGTTGAGGATAGATTGTACCTCATGTTCTTCAACACATCTTCCTATTACCTGATCTGCACAATGTTTCCAAAGGTACGGTTCATACCAAATGTACCTTCTCGCATCTTTCTTGATCTTATCTCTTTGTGACCTCATGAGATCGGGTGGGAACTTTCCCGTGACCATGAAGTTGCATATATCCGCATACCAAGGTGGTGTTTGGATAGCAAACAAGTGCTCGTCTGGGAATGTGTCATGGATGGGAGTCGCATCTTCGGGTTTGACTATTCAGCTCAAATGATCGGCGACTAGGTTCTCTTTCCCGCTTTATCTTTGATCTCAATATCGAACTCTTGAAAAAGCAGCATCCACCATATTAACCTCGGCTTCAAATCTTTCTTTGTAAGTAAGTGCTTTATGGCTACATGGTCCGAATATATGATCACTTTAGTTCCAAGGAGGTATTGCCGAAACTTCTCTAGTGCAAACACAATAGCAAGCAACTCTTTTTATGTTGTGGTGTAGCTGCTTTGTGCACTATCAAGGGTCTTTGATGCATAGTAGATGACATGATGTGCTCGATCCACCTTTTGACCCAATACCGCCCCAACAACCGTGTTGCTTGCGTCACACATAATCTCAAACAGGAGCTCCCAATTAGGTGGTTGGATGATTGGAGCGGAGGTGAGTAAATCCTTTAAACGATCAAAGGCATCCTTGTATGGCTAAGTAAACTCAAAATCAACATCTTTTTGGAGTAGTTGACACATCGGCACTATGATCTTTGAAAAATCTTTGATGAACCGCCGATAGAAACTTGCATGGCCAAGAAACGAACGAACTTCCCGAACATATGTCAGGTAAGGAAGACTCTTGATAACATCTACCTTGGCTTTCTCAACTTCCAACCCTTTTTGGGACACAATATGACCTAAAATCAATCCTTTGTCCACCATAACTTTGGCATTTTTCATAGTTAAGCATAAGGTCTATGTCAATGCACCTTTGCAAAAATTTTGTTAGATTGCTTAAACATTCATCAAAGGAGTTTCTATAGACTGTGAAATCATCCATGAAAACTTTAATGACGTTTTCAACATATTCGGAAAAAATGCTCACCATGCATCTCTGAAATGTCGCGGGTGCATTGCATAGACCAAAAGACATACGCCTATAAGCAAATGTGCCAAAGGGACAAGTGAAGGTGGTTTTCTCTTGGTCTTCCAGGGCTACCAGAATTTGATGGAAACCCGAGAAACCATCCAAGCAACAGTAATGAGATTTACCCGCCAATCTCTCTAGCATTTTGTCAATAAATGGAAATGGAAAATGGTATTTTCTCGTTGAGGCATTCAACTTTCTATAATCAATACAGACCCTCCACCCATTTTGCACACGGGTTGGCACCAAATCTCCCTCGGAACTCTTGACAACTGCGACGCCGGCTTTTTTCGGGACTACCTGAACGGGGCTCACCCATTTACTGTCTGAGATAGGGTAGATCATACCTGCATCCAAAAGCTTCATGATTTCTTTCTTTACCACCTCCATCATGGGTGGATTCAATCTTCTCTGTGCCTCTCGAGTTGGTTTGAAGTCTTCCTCCATGAGAATCTTATGCATGCACAAGGAAGGGCTCAACCCTTTTATGTCAACAATTGTCCACCCAATAGCTTTCTTATACTTTTTCAGCAAAGTCACCAACTCATCTTCTTCTGCAATGGACAGCTTGTTAGAGATAATGATAGGCAAAGTCTTCTCTTCTCCAAGGTATGCATACTTCAAATGATTTGGAAGAGTCTTCAATTCTAGCTTAGGTGTCTGCACAACGGAAGGAAGAAGTTTTGTGTTAGAAATGGGCAATTTCACATTGCTATTATTATACCTCATTTTCTTCCTTTCTTCTATGATCTCCACAACTTCCAGCAACTCTTCATCTAACTTGAAATTTTCTACAATCTCTTTGACTGAATTCTTATCAAAATTCCTGATCAAAACTAACTCCAACAAATCATGGTTAGTCAACTTAAAACACTTTTCAGTCAAACGTTGGATTATATCAACAATATTTATGCAATAAACATCACTTGGGTACCGCATTGCTTCATAGATATTAAAGTTGATGACTTCCCCATCAAATTTCATAGACAATGTACCATTGTAGACATCAATTTTTGTTCTTGCTGTTTTTTAAGAATGGTTTACCTAAAAGTATGGAACTCGAGGTTGGGTGGTCATCATCTCCCATATCAAGCACATAAAAATCTATAGGAAAGACAAGCTCATTAACTTGCACTAAAACATCATGTAATACACCTTTTTGGCGTACTATAGAACGATCTGCAAGTTAGATGATCACCCCGGTTTTTGTTAAAGTGATTATGTCAATAGATTTATAAACAGAATATGGTAAAACATTAAATAAAGCTCCTAAATCTAGCATAGCACGGGGGACATATAGGTTTCCCAATTTGCAAGGAACAGTGAAAACACCCGGATCCTTGCACTTTGGGGGCATCCTTTTCTACAAAACTATAGAAACATTGTCACTTACTTTCACTGTCTCATTACCTCGCATCTTCTCTTTAGATGTGCAAAGTTTCTTAAGGAACTTAGCATATCTAGGTACCTATTTGATCGCATCTAAGAGGGGAATGTTGACTTCAACTTTCAGGAACATTGCCATGATCTCACAATCTTCTCTCTCTTTTTGTTGCTTCTCAATCTTGATGGAAAAAGTGGTGGTGTGATCTTTGCTTCTTTCTCTTTCGGCTTCTTTTTCTCCACCATTTTTTCTTTCTTTTCATCATTATTTGGTGGTTCTTCTATCACCAACTCCTTTTCTTCTTCGGGCATCTTCGGGCCATCATATTTCTTTCCACTCCTCAAGCTAATTGCACAAGCATTGTGTTTTGGGTTCTTTTCAATTTAAGGAGGTAGCTTTCCTTGATTCTCCATTTTGCTCACCGGTTGAGCAAGTTGTGTCATTTGTTGCTCAAGATTCTTGATGCTTGCCTTGGTCTCTTGCTGAAAACTTTGGGTGCTAGTGGCAAGGCTTTTGACTATGTCTTCTAAGGACATACTTGAGGACCTTGCTTGTTGAGGATGAGGTTGTGGTTGCTTCGGTTGGTAATTTTGTTGTGGGAATGGAGGCCTTTGTTGTTGTTGAGGAAATGGTGGTCTTTGTTGATAACCTCCATGTTGATTACCTCCTCAACCTTGATTGTTGTTCTATCTTTGATCACCCCTTGGCTGCTCAAATCCCCTTTGATTTGACCCCGAATACCCTCCTAAAGCATTAGCTTCCGCATAGTCCTCATCTTGAAGTTGAGGGCACATGTCGGTTGGGTGCCCTACTTGAGTGCAAATACCACAAGGGCGGGGTGTGAGCTGCACACCCTTTTCTTTAGCCAGCATCATTACAACTTTCGTAAGCTCGAACAATTGAGCTTCAATTTGAGGAGTTTGGACCTCTTTTACATTTCGGGGTGCATGCGTGTACCATTCTTCATTATGGCTTGCATGCTTAGAATCTTCAGCCATATTCTTGATTAAGTTGCAGATTTCGGTTAGAGTCTTATCGGGTAAAGATCCGTCACTCGAAGCATTAAGAAGCCTTGTTTCCATTGGGGTCATTCATTCAATGAAATATTGAAGGAGTTGGTACTCGGTAATTCCATGCTTGTGACAACGAGCACAAAGCTTTTTAAATCTCTCCCAATATGTATGAAAGGCTTCTCTCTTGTGTTGTTTGATCCCAATTATCTCTCTTCTTAGGGATGAGGCTTTCATTTCTGTGAAGTATTTGTCTAAGAATAGGCGTTCAAGATCTACCTATGTGTTGACCGTCCCCGGTGGGAGGTCATAAAGCCAATCTTTTGTCGAGTCTTGCACTACAAAGGGGAATTCCCTAAGCTTAATTTGGTCCTCCGTGACATTGTGTGGTTTCATTCCAACACACACAACATGAAACTCTGTGAGGAACTTGTACGGATCTTCATTTTCTAAGCCTATAAAGGTTGGGAGGAGGTGGATAAGACCAGATTTTAGTTTAAGGTTTGTGGCTGTTGGATAGGTGATACAAAGAGGTTGTTGAGTAACCTCTTGCCTCGCCCATTGGCGAAGGGTTTGTTCGGGTGGTGGGTTTGGAGGTGGATTCCCTCCATGGTTATCTCCTATGGTATGAGTAGGAGTTGAGGTTTTTGTGGGAGTAGTGTTTGGGATAGTGTGGGTAGGCGAAGAGAGTAGAGTGGTATTTATGGGTGAGGATGGTTGAGATGATGATGAGGGGTTTTCTGTTTCAATTTCTGACACACTTGATAGGGGTATATCCTCCCAAATGTTGGTGACCGGAGGGGTAGATGATGAAAAAGTTTCGGAAACCGGTTGCCTCTTACGAAGCTTGGCTTGCTTTCGTAGCTTCTTTGCAGTCTTCTCTATCTCCGAGTCAACTGGAAGTGGTGTACCTGTACGAAACGATCTAGGCATAAACAATTAGTAACATCGTGTCCCCGAAAACGACGCCAATTTGTTAGGCGTGTCAAACCCAACAAATAATAAGTGTGACAACCCGAAATTTCCATTCTGAACAAACCATATCAAGCCAATAGAAGTTAGAACAGTTTCAGCAAAATTCCAAACTTTGGGTATAAGTTTGAGTTTTTCACGATTTACACTTAAGGAGATATCAGGAGAGTGGATGCGCTAGGGTTTTGTGCAACACTGTTATTCCAACACTTGGTTATATTAGAAATCATTTCGGGAATAAAAATATTTTCTACCAAAAATATCTCAAGACTATAGATAGAATTCTGAACCAAATTATGTCATTAGTTACATTTCCAACTAGAGAAAAGCCATTTTCTCTCTCACGGATCTTCGGGTTTTATCCCAAATTGTGAGTACACTTTTCTAGTTGTCTTATAATGCTTATAATGTGCTTAATAACGTAGATTGCATAGCAAATCTGTGAGATTCGGGAGTTTACCACCCAAGAACGTTCTTGGAGAGTAAACTCCTATATGTGGCTTAAATGCTACCTAGTCTTTTCCACATGTTAGGTAACTACCTTAGGCTTGTATGCTAGTGTCTATATGACTAGAAAACATCAAAATCGGATCAAGACCCCAAGATTTGGGAGTTTACCGCCCAAGAACACGCGGAGAGTAAACTCCATTTTAAGGCCTAAAAGTGTCCCAAAGTCCCTCAAAGCCTTAGAATTCAAACTAGAAGCCTTCATTACATATTTAGAACACCAAAAACAATTAGAAACAAGGATGAAAAGTGAGTTCACGGCCAAGGGTTTTCTTGGGCCGTGAACTCCATGTTTAAATGCCAAAATGCCCTTAAAACCTTCCTTAAGCCAAGAGACTAATTTGGGCATGTACCTAAATGAGTTTGGGACTAGCTAACACACTTAGAACACCAAGAGTAAGGTGTTCACGGCCCAAAAGGTTCTAGGGCCGTGAACACCATAAAATGGTGCCAAATGGTGTCATAAACTCTTCTTAAGCCTTGTACAAAAGCCTAGTTTAGTTCCTACTTAATTTAGGGACTTGAAAACACCATAAACATCCTCCCAAGGGAGATTACGGCTATAATCTCGAAGGGAATATGGTCCCAGGGCCGTAAACTCCTAAAAGGAGTTATATTATGCCCTAAACTCTTCCATAGACCAAGCCATTAAGTAGAAATGCTTATTAGGGCCTTATAGAGCATCAAACTTCAAATAGACACATAGGTATGAGTTCACGGCCGTAAACTCATGAGTTTATGACCGTAAACTCATTTGGTAGTGTTATTAGGGCCGTGAACTTCATGGTGGAGTTTTCCTTGAGCCCTACACACAATAGCTTCCCCTACAGACACTTAGATGCAATCCTAGAGGCTAATAACACTTGATAAAGGTGTTTAGCATGTCCTAGGGTGTCTTGACTTGTTTATTAGTTGTTTATAGACTAATTTGTTACATATATGTGAATTTATATGTTAACTAGGATCGTAAGTGTGTTCAAGACTTCACTTGACACCTAGCAGTCCTACCTCTTCAGTTCATCCGTATCACCCACAACAGGTGAGTTCATACCCTTAATCAATGTTTAAATGATTATAAATGATTTAATGGGGGGGGGGGGAATACAAGTTGAAAACAGCATGTTATTAAATCATCTATATGTATTTTATAACTGTGTTTTCATTCAACAGATTTCACATACTACAAAATGTGATGCATGAAATGGTTTTCTAGCTTTAAAATAATTTGTTATCAAATGTATTACTTTTGAAATGTTTATCAAAATGACATCAAGTCACTTTTATATTTGTTCAAAACCCTTAGATGTCTTACAAAACCATTTTACATTCTTGAACTAAACTATGCATATACACTTATATTCTTATATATGTATTGATGATATAGTTTACAGCTTTCATTTAGTTTCTCACACCCTTGAGTAGTAAGAGTGTATAAACCTACTTGAACAACCAATTACCTTTCAGTAAATTATCATAGGGATAATTTGAAGATATCAAACATTATTCCTATTACAAGGAATCACACAAGAGTCAGTTCATTCGTGAGTCTATACCAGTACATTACCTAATACATGAGTACGTTTACCTATGCTTACATGATACATGAATATGCTTACATGAACACATTACATGAGTACCTTGACGTAGATACACTTACCTGTGTATATTAACATGAATACTTGTATCTCGAATTGCGATGATGATTTATTAGTACCTTCTGTGTAAATCTTCCTGCATATCCCTAGTACCTCGGGATATCTAGACAGGACCCTATCCCTAGTACCTCGGGATATCTAGACGGGACTCTATCCCTAGTACCTCGGGATATATGGACGGGACTAACCATTCCGGAACCCATCTATTAGCAACAGTGGGTGATGAACATCTACGGATGTCTAAGGTTATTACTTATATTAGGAGTCAATTACAGGACTAACCCTTCCTCCGCCCTGCTGCTGCTACAGAGGACAATTGGACAATCTTCGGATGTTCATTAGGTTATATATGTCGTGTTAGCCCTAGTACCTCGGGATAACATTTATATACGTCGTGTTAGCCCTAGTACCTCGGGATAACATTTACATACGTCGTGTTAGCCCTAGTACCTCGGGATAACACTTACTTTAGTATATTTTCCTATTTACTTTATTTTGTGATAGGTTATACATTTCGCTTTACGCGATGGCGTGTTAGCCCTAGTACCTCGGGATAACACTTACATTAGTACTTTTCCTGTTTACTTTATTTTGTGATACTTTCACCTAAACAAAGAGTTACACTAAGTACTTTTAGTACTAGTCAATAGAAAGGAAAAACTATCATTTTACTTACAAAACATTCGGGTCTTGGTAGAAGACTACATTATCATAACAAAACATTTGGGTCTTGTTAGAAAACTACATTATCATAACAAAACATTCGGGTCTTGGTAGAAGACTACATTATCATAACAAAACATTCGGGTCTTGGTAGAAGACTACATTATCATAACAAAACATTCGGGTCTTGGTAGAAGACTACATTGTCATAACAAAACATTCTAGTCTTGGTAAAAGACTACATTGTCATAACAAAGCATTCGGGTCTTGGTAGAAGACTATATCTCAAACTAATAGAAAATAAGGGATTTTCTAGGGTTTTTCATACTTACATCAACATTTTCATTTAAAGGTTTACATTACTTTTAAAGCAGCTTTTAATAAGCAAGACAATGACACTTAAATACTTATGAATTCACCAGCTTTAAAGCTGATACTCGCTTTCAAAATAACTTGTATTCTCAGGTCATCAGTTAGACAGGTGCGATGGCCAGGTTTTTGAGAAGATGGAGCACAGACAAGACTCGCCTTATTTTGATTATTCATTTTATTGTTGTACATTATGAAAGAACACACATGTATTAAAACTTTACTTTTAATGCAATGGATGATGTTGTTGCTTGTTTACTACTTTACACTATTATGATACTTCACATGACGTCCTCCACCCTGGAACGTTTCCACCGTTCTTGGTTTTGGGGTGTGACAGATTGGTATCAAAGCATTGTTTATAGTGAACTAAGTATATCAACCCATAAAAGATATACTAACTATAAACACATTAGGATTAGAACACTCTGTCTAAGAGTTTATACTTTTAAATAATAATACATTTAACAAAGTATACGTGCCTGCATTCATACTAAAATCAAATGACAAAAACAAAAGTATTACGATTGTTGAATATCACAAGTAAGCCTGGGGATGTATGGTCAGTCTTAGTAGTGGCATAGCCTGATCAACTATGCTGTTCCGAGGAGTGATTAGCACATGCCCAAGAATGGTTGTGATATGGCAACAAATCTAAAAACTTACCAACATTACCACAATGAGAACATTATAACAGAACCTAAGTCTAAAATACCATAGGAGTGTTTTGTGTTACTATAATTACTATATACTTGAGAACTAAAATGGAATCTTCATTCCTAAGTTGATAATTGATAAGTGGATACGCTAAAATTATATGTAACTATGATGTTATAGACTTAGAATCAGTGAAATTTTTGCTTTACCCATATTCCTTGTGAATTTGGAGTTGAGGTCACTTATTCGAAGGCCTATCCTGTGTTTATTACGTATAATTGGTATTCACTTTACAAATAGCGATGGAACTAATGAAGATTTCCTAAATAATTATCTAGATAGTTCGTCTAATAATTATTTTCTTACCCCAAATTCTCGCGTAGATAACATGGTTGGATTCCATCCCCACAACAACCTATTCCTTTCGAACGAGGTTATTGTTGGATGGTTTGGAGAAGAACCAGATAATGATCATCCAATCCCTCTGAATGATCACCATGCTGAAGACCTTTCAGACGATGCCATCTCCGAACCCGAGGTTGAGGACCTACCCCAGGCAGCTCCCTTTCCAATTCCTAACCCTCGTCCGACTTTTCATGGCCCGACGCCTGAATGGGTGGAATGTTTGGAAACATGGAGCCAAGGACAAGATCAGCCCATGCCATTTAATGGTGACCGAAGCTTCTATGACCTGAGCAATGGGGGCTCAGCAGACAGAATCAAGCCAATTCTGATCCGAAGAGTTGCCCGAAACGAAATTCAGGGCAAGACAACTCTACAATGTATCGCAGAAGTTGATACAAATGGAGGAATGCATATGCTTCGCACCAGTGGCCTTGAACATTCTCGTGAAGGGTCTAAGAGAGACCATGCAACCCTGCTGCAAGCACTGGATGAATCACGAGCCGATGTCATAGAACTTTGAGTACGCCAGAGAGTGTACGAAAGGCACCTACTTGATGTGGAACGCCAACTGGCTGAACTGAGAGTTCACCAGAAGGATGACCGTCGCTAGTAGTAGATACTTTACTTTATATTTCTTGTTAGAAAGGAATTGTGTTTCTATCTATGCCCGATGTGGCATTTTCTATGAAACTATCTTGTACTGTAAGTACTTTTGGTTAGGTCTTTATGCTGTCAGGAACTATCTTCTTTGGATATGATGTAAGACCTTGTTACAAGGTCATTTTCCCGAACTTGTACGTCATGAATATCAAAGGTATTGACAGTCGGCTAACTTCTGTATCATTCTTTATTCAAAAACTCTTATCATACTTTCATTAGAGTCTATTTGAAACATGCTCTAGTCAAGTCATTGGACTATAGCAATTTAACTCCGGACACATCTCCAAGTCTCTTTCAATGGTTGGATCACGTTATTCGCCAACCAATGATACCTCGGCTCGAACAACAAACATCTTGAGACCATTGCATGAACTTACTTCCGATCTTTGCTAGGACTGCATCATAGGGATGTAGGTCAAACCTTCATGAACATACTTCCATTCCGTACTACGACTGCATCATAGGGATGTAGGTCGAACCTTAGGGAACATACTTCTATTCTTTACATGAGCGATCGAACTACGTCTAGGTTCAACCATTCTCACTCACAAATTCATTTTCTTTCGGTGTAACAGAATCATGTCACCCAAGAAAAACGATCAGCCCATCAACCAAACACCAACTCTCCAGATTGATGCAGCTACCTTTCAAGCTGCAGTCTCGGCTGCCGTGTCAGCTATTCTGACCCACCTAAACGCTAACAACGCAAGTGTTAGCGGGATTGTTAACAATCATTCTGTTAGATGCATTTTGTGCACCCTTTTTGCACAACTTTTAGCCCTTTTTATTTATGTTTTTAGCATAATTGTTCTTTACTTTTATTGCATTTCATCATATCTAGGTTAACTTCGTGAACAACCTTATTTGCACCATTTTCATGCCCTTTTTAGGTGAACCGGAGGTTGGAGCACGCTTTGGGAAGTGTCGGGAAGCATTGGCGAAGATTTCAGGATGATCGGGCGAAGAACGAAAAAGTTGGAAAAATCAAGTTTGGAATTGGATTTAGAGAGGTACACGGGGTGTGTTGAATTTACACTAAAAAGTGGGCACGGGGCGTGTTTGACCAAAATGGGAGCTGTTGACCATGCTGAACACGGGGCGTGTCAGTTTAGTGCAAATCAACACGGGGCGTGTTGTTGAATACGACCCATGTCAGTTTAGTGCAAATCAACACGGGGCGTGTTGTTGAACACGACCCGTGTCAGTTTAGCCTATTTTAACACGGGCCGTGTTCGACCCAAAAACCAACTTTTGACAGTTTTTCCTATCTTTCGTATTACGGGTTAAGAGCCATTTTTACACACACACAACATATCAGAGCACCATTGGAGAGGAGAATTCGAAGGTTTTTGCAAGGGTTTGCCCGTCAATCATTTGGAAACATTAATTCTTGTTTTTGTAAGCTGTAATTACACTTAATTTCATCTTTTAGACTTGTGATATTGTTCTAGCCATGTGTGGCTAGAACCCTAATTTCTCCAACTCATGTTTTGACTTTCTAGTTGTGAATCTAATCATATGACTTGATTTTTGTTCTTAATTTCTATCTAATGAATTTGATTTTGCTTCAATCGAATGTTTGATTCTAATTGTGATTCTTATTGGCCATTTGAATTAGGGTTAGGTCATTCAAGTTATCTCTTTTACAAAATCCATAATTGTTTTGTGAAATTGAACAAGTAACAAGCATTAAATTGATCTCTATTGAATGAATTTAGTGTAAATCTTATTCATACACTTTTACACTCCCGAGCTTATGAGGAGTATTGCATATTGTTGGGAACATTCACATAAAGCTTCATGCAATTTTATAATCTAATTCTAAGAGCTTGTTTAGATTAGGTTATTAAGGTTAGGGTTAATCAAAGAGCTTGTTTTGGTTAATTAATGTGGTGAATGGGAAGTGTTAGAGCTTGTTAACACTTTCAAGTACCAACTTAGATAGAATTAAACAAATATCATGTTATTTTGGAATCACATTGCTAAGTTGTCATACATGAGGTTGGAGTCCTTACCTTTTCTAGATTTAATTCACCTTCTTAGTTGATTACTTGTGTTTTTTAGTGTTTGTTTTAATTATTTTATTCTAAACCCCCCCCCTCTTTACTGTTGGTGACCATAGTACCTTGCGCAAAGAGGTATAGACTAATTATCCCGTGTCTCTGTGGATCGACCCTGCTTGCCTTGTACTACCTTTTAGTGCAATATAGTGGGATTATTTTGGAGTATATCGTGCCCCTTTATTTGTTGGGTTTGACACCCTTAACAAATTGGCGTCGTTGTCGGGGACACGGTGTTACTAATTGTTTGTGCCAAGCATTTTGTGAGCAGGTGCTTTAAAAAAAAATAGGTAGAAGATAAGTTTTCAATTGAAGGAAGTGGCGAGAAGGTTAATGTGTTGTAAAGGCCCACCTACTTAGAACAAAGCACATTCAGTGGCCAAGTCGAGCCAACGACTTAAAACAAGGGCAGCTAACCGGGAGGCAACCCGGGGTTATTTGTTTCCTTTCTTTTAAAACTTTTTAGTCTTTGGTAAATTTCATTTTTTTATGTCCCAAATGGTTTTAACTTATTTTTATGCCTAGAAAATGAATCTCCGGCTCCAAAAATACTTCACGGATAGCTTGGGGAGGATGAAGAGGAGGTTCCCACCAACTACAAGGCTCCAAGAACGATTTGGTAAATTCTTTCCATATCTTTAATCATTCATATTTTGCTTTAAAATTCAATGTGTGCACTTGTGACTGTTTTAGACTCTTACCCAACTCGACTACCATCCCTCACCACCTTCCAGTGATTAGATAGGTTGTTCCGCCCTCTCCAAGCATCGGGGACGATGCTTATATTCAAGCTTGGGGAGGGGTAGAGTTGTACACTAGGTTCATTCATGTTCATTCATGCATTTTCAAAAAAAAAAAGTTTATATTTCAAGTTTTTGCATTTTACCAATTTTTTCATTTCATATTCATGCATGCATTTTCAAAAAAAAAAAAAAACAAAAAAACAAAAAAACAAAAAAATAAAAAAACAAAAAAAACAAAAAAACAAACAAACAAAAAAATGTACGGGATGATGACACTCTTTACATACAAGTGCTCCTTAAAGTGGAAAAACGAAAAATCAAAATGAAAAAAAAAATACTGAAGCGACCAGATTGTTACCGGAAGCATAGAATCAGCTGTCATAACTAGGGGACCCAAACATCGTAATTCGAGACCCTAGCCTTAGATAATAAAAAGAATTTATATTGAAACGTTTTTTGGGCGGTAATAACAGCTTTAGGATGATTTGCTTTTGAATATTTAAAAAAAATCTTTATCGGCAACTCTGAACCCACAGAACACGGACCTATTTGTTGACACGCGTTACCCTCGCCGTAACAGAGAGCTTAAGTATCAGACCCACACAGTCAAGAAAGAAGGAAGGGTACAACTGTCATATCTAGTACCCTAAGCAGATTCTCAAATGTGAAAACGAAGAAATCTAAAGAAATTCCAAAAATGAAGATTGAAGAATCCAAGTTCAAAACGAAGTACAAATCAAAGTTCAATCAACTCAAAAGCCAATTCAAGTCAAATCTGGTGAATGAAGAACTGTGTGATATGATACTTGTGGCTCTCGAAAAAGTGAAAGCATAGGAGCTGGGCCCCTTCGGGTGGGCTTACTGTTTCAGCGAAAGCTGATTCGCCATGACGGGTTCTTAAGGATGCGTCGATTCTGATTCTTGGCCATCTAGTCTTAAGGACATGAGATCCGGACTCTGTTATTTTCGCCCATAAAGCTTAGTAAGGTATAAAGATTAAATAAAACTTTGGTTGGATTATTGGGTTACACCGTTTCGGGTCTTCCTCACATTGAGAGTCTGTGATATGTGGAAGGAAACAGGATGGTTGCCAAGGTATCAATGATCGAAGCCTTATTGATGTAAAGTCTGATCGTACCTTTATTTAGTTACAAAAATACATATTTTGTGTTTGTTCTTAATCTTCTTTTCTTTTGCTTCATTTTGTTTCTCAAGTGCATTTTGTACATACCTTAAATTTTCATGGCATTACATTGCATGCATTCATTCTTAACCTTTAGGATCCTTTCCGTCCCTTTTTGTTCTAAGTTTCTTTTTGTCATCTAGAAATCGTCCTGTTTTGTCTGTTTCTTGTTTTTTCTTGAGGACAAGAAAGGTCTAAGCTTGGGGAGATTTGTTAGATGCATTTTGTGCACCATTTTTGCACAACTTTTAGCCCTTTTTATTTATGTTTTTAGAATAATTGTTCTTTACTTTTATTGCATTTCATCATATCTGTGTTAACTTCGTGAACAACCTTATTTGCACCATTTTCATGCCCTTTTTAGGTGAACCGGAGGTTGGAGCGCGCTTTGGGAAGTGTCGGGAAGCATTGGCGAAGATTTCAGGATGATCGGGCGAAGAACGAAAAAGTTGGAAAAATCAAGTTTGGAATTGGATTTAGAGAGGTACACGGGGTGTGTTGAATTTACACTAAAAAGTGGGCACGGGGCGTGTTTGACCAAAATGGGAGTTGTTGACCATGTTGAACAAGGGCGTGTCAGTTTAGTGCAAATCAACACGGGGCGTGTTGTTGAACACGACCCGTGTCAGTTTAGCCTATTTTAACACGGGTCGTGTTCGACCCAAAAACCAACTTTTGACAATTTTTCCTATCTTTCGTATTACGGGTTAAGAGCCATTTTTACACACACACAACATATCAGAGCACCATTGGAGAGGAGAATTCGAAGGTTTTTGCAAGGGTTTGCCCGTCAATCATTTGGAAACATTAATTCTTGTTTTTGTAAGCTGTAATTACACTTAATTTCATCTTTTAGACTTGTGATCTTGTTCTAGCCATGTGTGGCTAGAACCCTAATTTCTCCAACTCATGTTTTGACTTTCTAGTTGTGAATCTAATCATATGACTTGATGTTTGTTCTTAATTTCTATCTAATGAATTTGATTTTGCTTCAATCGAATGTTTGATTCTAATTGTGATTCTTATTGGCCATTTGAATTAGGGTTAGGTCATTCAAGTTATCTCTTTTACAAAATCCATAATTGTTTTGTGAAATTGAACAAGTAACAAGCATTAAATTGATCTCTATTGAATGAATTTAGTGTAAATCTTATTCATACACTTTTACACTCCCGAGCTTATGAGGAGTATTGCATATTGTTGGGAACATTCACATAAAGCTTCATGCAATTTTATAATCTAATTCTAAGAGCTTGTTTAGATTAGGTTATTAAGGTTAGGGTTAATCAAAGAGCTTGTTTTGGTTAATTAATGTGGTGAATGGGAAGTGTTAGAGCTTGTTAACACTTTCAAGTACCAACTTAGATAGAATTAAACAAATATCATGTTATTTTGGAATCACATTGCTAAGTTGTCATACATGAGGTTGGGGTCGTTACCTTTTCTAGATTTAATTCACCTTTTTAGTTGATTACTTGTGTTTTTTAGTGTTTGTTTTAATTATTTTATTCTAAACCCCCCCCCCCCTCTTTACTGTTGGTGACCATAGTACCTTACGCAAAGAGGTATAGACTAATTATCCCGTGTCTCTGTGGATCGACCCTGCTTGCCTTGTACTACCTTTTAGTGCAATATAGTGGGATTATTTTGGAGTATATCGTACCCCTTTATTTGTTGGGTTTGACACCCTAACACATTCCAATCCAAGTAACAAACGGAAGTCTTGGAATAAACCTAAGGACAAGTCGCTTTGAAGGGCGAACAGGAAACAACCACCAGTAACAACCTTCACAGCCACAACATCAGCACCTCCAACCACCATCCCTTCAGGCATCCCAATGGTCCCTAAACCAGCCAGGCTTTATGATGGAAATCTCCCAAAATGCATTAAATGCAGTTTTCACCACCATGGACCTTGTAGGGAGATGCAGTGCTCACACTGCAACAGGAAGGGGCATACAGCCCGTTACTGCAAGACTCCAACAGTTCAGCCTGCCCAAGTGCCAAACACCAGTGTGAACCAAACTTGCTACGGTTGTGGCAAGGTAGGTCATTACAAAAGGAACTGCCCAGAGGCAGCAAATGCTGGCACACACGGCAGTATGCTACCCGACCACCGCTGCAGGAGAGTCTACTCCGGACCCACGTTAATGTAATTTAGGCATTTTGTTGTAACAGACTTATGAACCGTCCCCAAGACTAGTGCAACCAGAGTCTTATCTTTTGCGGGATCCCGTCCGTTTAGGGATGCTCGTGCTGCGTA
Organism: Lactuca sativa; assembly: GCF_002870075.4. Classification (NCBI taxonomy): domain Eukaryota; kingdom Viridiplantae; phylum Streptophyta; class Magnoliopsida; order Asterales; family Asteraceae; genus Lactuca; species Lactuca sativa. The sequence continues at coordinate 10,665,067 of NC_056629.2, forward strand.
TACTTGTCTTTTGTAGTATACCTTGTTCGCAGCAATAGTCTTGTAGTAAATCCTAAGTACAGTAACTCTGTTAATGGTTGCACTGTTGTGTTTTGTATGTAACGCCTTATGTTCAAAAATCTAATGTCTTTAGTTTCCATACGATTCCGACTTTATCATGTGACTCGAGTAAATTCGATCCTCGCAATACCAGCTTCATAAGTACATCTCTTTCTCAGAAATCGTCTTTTAGCGAAGCCGTCATATCAGAACACGAAGTACTCATACAAGGAGTACCTTATAGTTCTTTTCCTTTCCGAAGGAATCCCCACAGTATTACTCGTGCAGTACGTCAAGTTCAATTCCAGGATTCATACGGTTGATCTATCACTGAAGCATGTATACATGAGAGTGATATATAATCAATGTTCTACAGGTCTAAACACCTACGGAAGATACAAGAACAGCCCGGAAAACACAACGAACTACTCAAAAATAGAATTAGAAGACCAGGCTTCTGACCCTTGAGAGCTTCGGTCTTATTATTACCAGAAGTCGATGAAGTGCATCTTATGTACCTCGACGACCGGAGACTTCATTAAGATTTCCTTTAGAAATCGTTGTCTCTACCTCGCATAGACGAACTGATTGAGCAACCACAGGGAAAGTATTACTTTCAGAAATGGACCTGAGATCCGAATATCACCGGTTTGAGTGTTAGGGAAGGATGTCCTAAAGATTACCCTCCGAACTCGATATGGACACTTCGAGTCCGTAGTGATACCCCTCGGATAGGACCAATACACCCATAGTATTCATGAGCTAAATGAGTGGAGCACGCCTTTCTTACTGGGATCAGTTCGTCATTTCTCCATGTAATGACTTACTTATCTACCCTCGTAGTAAGAAAGAACCCATAGAAACATTACCCTCGGAGATACTTTTCGCAAAGTTCTCTAATCAAGAGTTTTGGAATTTAGAGTCAAATTTCTTGAGACACACTATTAGTGTTGTGGAAATTCTTGAGTACTCTGTCAAATTATCCAAAACCGTTGGGAATTTGTCGGCACTGTATTCACCGACGGAAAATTCGCCAAATTCTAGGTCTTACAGACCTACTATCATAGTCCATTCGGAACTCCCCACAAATTTCAGAAACCCTTTCGACTTTAACCCAGCAAGGGATGGCCCTTGACTGGGAAATAAGCGAGAGAAAGAACCTTTGGAATTCCAAGTGAGAGACCAAATTCTTTAGGAAATCTCACTCTGGGAACGGATTAATACGCTTCGTAAAGCGTGGAAAGCTAAAATCCAATACAGTTAGGACCTCCGAGATTCTTACCAGAATCGGTCCTACATTTCACAAACTAGACCTACTCCGCGAACTCAGTAACGTACATTTTCCCCTTCGATTCTCGAACTTGAAACAGTATCTTTCCGTTAGGACTTTCGTAAGCCCTCTCAACGAGATCGAGATTTACGAGATCCTTGCCTTCGTATTAGAACCGTAGTGACCCTCGACCGAGTGGTCAAGCGGACGAAGCAACGCCGTCGCCCATTAGTGAAGGTTTGTTGGAATACCAACCGAGAACTCGATTTCACTTGGGAGCGCGAGAACCAATTGATTAGGAAGTTTTCACCTAATGACTCGATCACTTTTACCTACTTCCTTGCCTAAATTCTAATTTCGGGACGAAATTCCCTTTAACAGGGGGATGATGTGACAACCTGAAATTTTCATTCTAAACAAACCATATCAAGCCAATAGAAGTTAGAACAGTTTCAGCAAAATTCCAAACTTTGGGTATAAGTTTGAGTTTTTCACGATTTACACTTAAGGAGATATCAGGAGAGTGGATGCACTAGGGTTTTGTGCAACACTGTTATTCCAACACTCGGTCATATTAGAAATCATTTCGGGAATAAAAATATTTCCTGCCAAAAATATCTCAAGACTATAAATAGAATTCTGAACCAAATTATGTCATTAGTTACATTTCCAACTAGAGAAAAGTCATTTTCTCTCTCACGGATCTTCGGGTTTTTATCCCAAATCGTGAGTACACTTCTCTAGTTGTCTTATAATGCTTATAATGTGCTTAATAACGTAGATTACATAGCAAATCTGTGAGATTCGGGAGTTTACCGCCCAAGAACGTTCTTGGAGAGTAAACTCCTATATGTGGCTTAAATGCTACCTAGTCTTTTCCCCATGTTAGGTAACTACCTTAGGCTTGTATGCTAGTGTGTATATAACTAGAAAACATCAAAATCAGATCAAGACCCCAAGATTTGGGAGTTTACCGCCAAAGAACACGCGGAGAGTAAACTCCATTTTAAGGGCTAAAAATGTCCCAAAGTCCCTCAAAGCCTTAGAACTCAAACTAGAAGCCTTCATTACATATTTAGGACACCAAAATCAATTAGAAACAAGGGTGAAAAGTGAGTTCACGGCCAAGGGTATTCTTGGGCCGTGAACTCCATGTTTAAGTGTCAAAATGCCCTTAAAACCTTCCTTAAGCCAAGAGACTAATTTGGGCATGTACCTAAATGAGTTTGGGACTAGCTAACATACTTAGAACACCAAGAGTAAAGTGTTCACGGCCCAAAAGGTTCTAGGGCCGTGAACACCATAAAATGGTGCCAAATGGTGCCATAAACTCTTCTTAAGCCTTGTACAAAAGCCTAGTTTAGTTCCTACTTAATTTAGGGACTTGAAAACACCATAAACATCCTCCCAAGGGAGATTACCGCTGTAATCTACAAGGTAATATGGTCCCAGGGCCGTAAACTCCTAAAAGGAGTTATATTATGCCCTAAACTCTTCCATAGACCAAGCCATTAAGTAGAAATGCTTATTAGGGCCTTATAGAGCATCAAACTTCAAATATACACATAGGTATGAGTTCACGGCCGTAAACTCATGAGTTTACGACCGTAAACTCATTTGGTAGTGTTATTAGGGCCGTGAACTTCATGGTGGAGTTTTCCTTGAGCCCTACACACAATTGCTTCCCCTACAAACACTTAGATGCAATCCTAGAGGCTAATAACACTTGATAAAGGTGTTTAGCATGTCCTAGGGTGTCTTGACTTGTTTATTAGTTGTTTATAGACTAATTTGTTACATATATGTGAATTTATATGTTAACTAGGATCGTAAGTGTGTTCAAGACTTCACTTGACACCTAGCAGTCCTACCTCTTCAGTTCATCCGTATCACCCACAACAGGTGAGTTCATACCCCTAATCAATGTTTAAATGATTTAAAATGCTTTAATAGGGGGGGGGGAATACAAGTAGAAAACAGCATGTTGTTAAGTCATCTATATGTATTTTATAACTGTGTTTTCATTCAACAGATTTCACATACTACAAAATGTGATGCATGAAATGGTTTTCTAGCTTTAAAATACTTTGTTATCAAATGTATTACTTTTGAAATGTTTATCAAAATGACATCAAGTCACTTTTGTATTTGTTCAAAACCCTTAGATGTCTTACAAAACCATTTTACATTCTTGAACTAAACTATGCATATACACTTATATTCTTATATATGTATTGAGGATATAGTTTACAGCTTTCATTTAGTTTCTCACACCCTTGAGTAGTAAGAGTGTATAAACCTACTTGAACAACCAATTACCTTTTAGTAAATTATCATAGGGATAATTTGACGATATCAAACATTATTCCTATTACAAGGAATCACACAAGAGTCAGTTCATTCATGAGTCTATACCAGTACATTACCTGATACATGAGTACGCTTACCTATGCTTACATGATACATGAATACGCTTACATGAACACATTACATGAGTACCTTGACGTAGATACACTTACCTGTGTATATTAACATGAATACTTGTATCTCGAATTGCGAGGATGATTTATTAGTACCTTCTGTGTAAATCTTCCTGCATATCCCTAGTACCTTGGGATATCTAGACAAGACCCTATCCCTAGTACCTCGGGATATCTAGACGGGACTCTATCCCTAGTACCTCGGGATATATGGACGGGACTAACCATTCCGGAACCCATCTGTTAGCAACAGTAGGTGATGAACATCTACGGATGTCTAAGGTTATTACTTATATTAGGAGTCAATTACGGGACTAACCCTTCCTCCGCCCTGCTGCTGCTACAGAGGACAATTGGACAATCTTCGGATGTTCATTAGGTTATATATGTCATGTTAGCCCTAGTACCTCGGGATAACATTTATATACGTCATGTTAGCCCTAGTACCTCGGGATAACATTTACATATGTCGTGTTAGCCCTAGTACCTCGGGATAACACTTACTTTAGTATATTTTCCTATTTACTTTATTTTGTGATAGGTTATACGTTTCGCTTTACGCGATGGCGTGTTAGCCCTAGTACCTCGGGATAACACTTACATTAGTATTTTTTCCTATTTACTTTATTTTGTGATACTTTAACCTAAACAAAGAGTTACACTAAGTACTTTTAGTACTAGTCAATAGAAAGGAAAAACTATCATTTTACTTACAAAACATTCGGGTCTTGGTAGAAGACTACATTATCATAACAAAACATTCGGGTCTTGGTAGAAGAATACATTATCATAACAAAACATTCGGGTCTTGGTAGAAGACTACATTATCATAACAAAACATTCGGGTCTTGGTAGAAGACTACATTATCATAACAAAACATTCGGGTCTTGGTAGAAGACTACATTGTCATAAAAAAACATTCGGGTCTTGGTAAAAGACTACATTGTCATAACAAAGCATTCGGGTCTTGGTAGAAGACTACATCTAAAGCGAATAGAAAATAAGGGATTTTCTAGGGTTTTTCATAATTACATCAACATTTTCATTTAAAGGTTTACATGACTTTTAAAACAGCTTTTAGTAAGCAAGACAATGAAACTTAAATACTTATGAATTCACCAGCTTTAAAGCTGATACTCGCTTTCAAAATAACTTGTATTCTCAGGTCATCAGTTAGACAGGTGCGATGGCCAGGTTTTTGAGAAGATGGAGCACAGACAAGACTCGCCTTATTTTGATTATTCATTTTATTGTTGTACATTATGAAAGAACACACATGTATTAAAACTTTAATTTTAATGCAATGGATGATGTTGTTGCTTGTTTACTACTTTACACTGTTATGATACTTCACATGACGTCCTCCACTCCGGAACGTTTCCGCCATTCTTGGTTTTAGGGTGTGACAATAAGGGTACAACAGACTCCAAATACACTGCTTTAATGCACTAAAGAGTAGTCTAGGGCAAGCAGGGTCGAACCATAGAGACACAAGATAAAAGTCTATACCTCTTTACGCAAGGTACTTTGGTCATAAATGGGGAATTGTTTGCAAAAGTCAAATAATGAAAATAACAATCTACTTTAAAAACATGCACAAAATGAAATAGATTGGTAAACAAGTTGTAAAAGTGTTTCCAGTTCTAGTTCTCAATGTTGTTGTTCAACTTGATTATGACTTGATGTAATTCAAGATTGCTATTCTAAGTTGGTACTAAAAGATATTAACACACTCTAATACCTCTCGCTTGCCAAATTATCTAACCAAAACACGCTCTTTGACTAGACCTAGCTTTACTAATTCAACCTAAACATGCTCTTAGATTGTACTGAAAAACTGCATTAAGTTTTGTACAAGCTTCCCAACAATGTTCATTTCTTCTCATATGCCCGGAAGTGTGAAAACATGTAATATATGTTTTACAATAAGAAAACTTATTGCTTGTTACCAATTATTAACTTAATAGAACGATTAGGTGCCCTAAAAGTTAATTAACTGCACAAAAATTCAATTCATGAAAGTGGCCAATCAAATTTAAGGTTTCTAGTTTAAAAAAAACATAATCACTAGAATAGAATCACAAATCAAACATCAAATCATATGTTTCAAGTCAAGCAATCAACATGTTTTGAAAAAGAACTAGAAACTAGGGTTTCTTAGCCATATATGGCTAAGAACAAATCAAACAAGAATAAAGATGAAATTAAAATGTTTAATGCTTACTAAAATGAAATCAAAAGTGTTTGCAATGATTAGGTCTTCTCAAAAGCTCCAAAAATTCTCTTAGAATCACCCAAGATCGCCTAAAACTGCTCCAGAAACCGTCTGCATTCAAATGACGTCTTCTCCTATTTTTATTAAAGTTCACGTGACTTGCCATAAGGCCATGCGATTTTAGCATGGTCATGCCTTTTGCCCATGCGTTTTTGGCATGACCATGTGTTTACCCATGCTTTTTGCTAAAAATCAAACAACTCTTCACCGTTGGCTCCATCTTCAGTCTAGGTTCACCACAAGTCAAGTTGCTCAAATATAAGATTATAAGGACAAACACGACCCGTGTCGGTGTAACTTGAGCCGTGCTTCAAACATAGTCTTTTGCTATGATAATAATGCATAATGACTCGGGTTCCATCTTCTCTTCATGCTCCAAAGCTCCAAGCATCCAAACTCCATGCATCCATGCTCTATAATGCCTGCAAAATAAATAAAAAATGGTGAAGTACCAGGCATTCTTAATGAAATATTCAATTACTCAAATAATTAACTAAATGCTAGAATTATAAAGTAGAATGCTATGAAATGATAGAAATAACATGCAAAATAAGTGCATAAAATGCACCTATCAATTAGCGGCAACAGAAGACTATTAGCAGCGACACCCTGGAGGGAAAAGTCAGCACGTTTTTTCGTTCCTCTATGACCCTTGGATTGAAAACAAATCGGACAGATGGGGCTCTTTTGACGCGGATCACTTTTATGTTGGCATTAGGGGCGACGCAGGGCATTAGTGGCGAAATATAACGCGTCAATTACATGTCGCCGCTAATGCCCTGCGTTACCGCTAAAAGCGTCGCTGCTGATGCCAACATTTCTTGTAGTGTGGGATGATGATCCACCAGTTGCAAAGCCTTGTTCAAACCTGAAGAAAAGTAGAGCACTCATGTAGGTTTCGGATTCATTATTGTTGTCGCACGGCGGGCATAAAGTGGAGTTGAGATCAATTCCATTTCTATTTCGATAAATACGGGTCGGAAAATTCGGAAGACGAGTATGTCACATTAAAATGTTGATTTTAGCTTGTACAAATTGTTTCCAACTTGTTTTGAAATGATTTTGCGTGAAAATAGTTTAAGCTCGTATAATTTTGTGTTGTTTGGGAATGCTATAAGTAATGAAAAACTTCTAATAATAGTACCTGAATGATATATGTATTGAAAAATTATTGACAAAAATACAAGGACAGTCAAAACGTTGTTTGTATGACTAGCTTGTTGCTAGTCCCTATATATATAGTGCTGTTGTGGTTTAAAAAGAGGCAAAATGAAAAACACTCTTAAGAAATATAAAAATAATTCAATCATTCTTGGGTCATAAATAACAAGAAAAACAATAATAATTTATTATGATAAAAACAAGGAAGAAACGATTGTGGGGTTTGATTAATCCAATTGCTATCCTATATAGTGGGTCTTTCTCTCTCATTCTCTTTTCTCTCACATTCTTATTTGTAGCTTCCTTCTCTCTTGTCTTTGAGAACGCACACACATAAACACAAGGAGGTCAGATCCCAAAGGTGGTTAATCTGTCCATCAATCAATCCATATACATTGTTCAGTCAATCTTATCAATCAATCAAATCAAACTGTGAGAGAGTATCAAACAGGAGAGAGAGAGAGTAGAAAGGGCAAAGGTGAGGAAAAACATGTCATCTTCAGCTGCTTTTTCACCGGACCACCACCACCACCACCTCTCTCCTCCCTCCGAACAGCTCTGCTATGTCCAATGCAACTTCTGTGATACTGTACTCGCGGTACAAAACATCATCATCATCGTTATCATCTGTATCACTGTATATATAGAGAGAGATATATATATCTCTCCTGTTCAAGTCATCACAATCTTTGATTACTCTCGACTTTGTTATTTTCCAATTTCCTTGATGCATATATTCTTGAATCTCAGTAAATTATGACAAGAATACTCTCTGCTACGTTACCATATTAATCGATCTTTATGATGATCTTCAACTCAATTTTTCATGATTTTTATTACTTATGCTGAAAAAAATAATATTTTTATAACTTTTTGCTATTGTAGGTGAGCGTTCCTTGCAGCAGTTTGTTCACTACCGTTACTGTTCGATGTGGCCACTGCACTAATCTCTTGTCTGTCAACATGCGAGCTCTTCTCTTTCCTGCTTCCGCCGCAGCTGTTGCCGCCAACGCCGCAGCTAATCAACTCCATCTTGGCCATAATTTCTTCTCTCCTCAAAACCTTATGGTATAAATCAATGAACTTATAATTTTAGTGAAGACGATATTAACTTTATACGACTCCCAATAGATTTCAAAAGAGAGAAATCCCAGATTAGTTTTTCACCAGTAACTAAATCTTTCGTGTAAAAAATAGAACGTGTATTAAGTATTCCCACTTTGTTTATGTGTGTGTGTGTATAGCTTAATCGAGGTATGCAGTTAGCTAGCCATATATTGGACATCATTTCGAAATAAAATGTAATGAACATCTACCCCCCGATTTCTACCCAAGATGTTTTCTTGAAAAATGGAATCTAGGGTTAGGGTTTTGCATTTACTAATTCTTTTCTTTTTCTTGGTTTTTGGTTTCGATTCCCCCAAGTTCTCTACAGTTTTTTATTTTAACAATTTCCATTGTTGGGATCTGGGTTTACTTCCATTCTCCCCACTACTTCTTGGCATGTATGGTATAGAACATGGGTTTTCGAGAAAACCATATATGAGTTGCTTAAAAGTATAAACATTGATATTGTAAACACAATTCTCTACAATAATGTATATACATGTTCACTTAACATCTGAAAACATTTTCAGGATGAGATGAGAAACGCCCCATCCAATTTGTTCATCAACCATCCAAATCCAAATGAGCCGGTTACTCCTGTTCGAATTGATGAGCTTCCCAAACCTCCAGTGGCAAACAGACGTAAGAGATGTGTCCTTTTGATCTTTGATTTCTACGTTTTAATTCACCAACTTCATCACTTCAAATCTTTTAAGAAGATAAAACAGTAGATATTCATTAATTTAACTTGCATTACAATATATTATTTTCTAAACAAGAGTAGTTTTGAGAAAATACTTCAGTGTTCGTACTTCATAAAAGTTTATACTCAGTTAGGGTCTTTTTTTTAAGTTTGTCAATTGGGGTCTTAAATTATTATTTTTGGTAAGAAGAAAAACTCACTTTCTCTAGATTTTATTTCTTGCCTTTCCCTCTTCTTCTTTGTTATTTCTGAATATAATAGCTTTGTACAACCATAAAGGCAACTTTACTTCAGCAACTTTCCACTTACATTTCTGATCAGCAAGGAAACCCTAATATACTGGGTTAAAACAACAGTCATAGTTAATAAAAGGTTGACACGTTCTCCACAGCACACTAACATAAACACAAGCAAATGATCTAGCTCAAAAAAGACCACTTATTAATTACTTTTTTCTTGTATTGTTTACAATATTTAGTGCCTTTTTATCTTCTTCCAGTTCAAAATGGTTAATTGACAAAATATCTGTCTTTTTTCTTTGTTTTTTCCGTTTGCATGTGTATCAAAATCAGAGAGTGTATCTACCACATCATAAAAAATGGTTAGAATTCTATGATAGATAGAGATAATGATGATGTTATGATAGGAGAGAGAGAGAGAGAGAGAGAGAGAGAGAGAGAGAGAGAGAGAGAGAGAGTCTACAAAATAGTCAGCAGTGAAACGATTTTTATGTAATGTCTGTTTACTTGTCGCTATGTTTGTCTTCTATTTGCAGCTCCAGAGAAGCGCCAAAGAGTGCCTTCTGCTTACAACAGATTCATCAAGTAAGTAACTTTAACCTTTAACAAAAAATATATTTGTGATAAAATATTATTGTGCATAACAGTATACTGTATACCCTTGTACGAAAAATAGAGGAATATGTGGTACAGACTCCGACCAACATATTTTTATTAATATTATCTTGTTCCACAAAAAAGAGTTTGGAGGGACACATTTTTATTAGAAAAGGTAAAGAAAACAAAGATTTTAGCAAATGATATGATCTTCGATAGAAAAATATCTATATGTAGCAGCGACCTTAACGACATTGAATGTACATTTTTTTAGAATTTATAGATGAAGAAAAGTTGTTTGTAGGATGAAGAAATTTGAACATATTATAAACATTTCAAAATATAAAAAACAAAAACAAACGTCAAATCTGAAACTTCAAAGTACCATGATTTGAATTTTTTAGATGAAAATGTACCCTTTTAGACAGTGGAGTACAATTTATTGAATGAATTTTTTGTACTATATAAATAGTTACAAAAAGTTTTAGGTTCGATCAAAATGTACACTCCCTCTGGAAAACATTGATTATTTAACGCTATAATTGATCAACTTTACTCTTTATATAGTAAATGAAAATTGCAGTAAATTATTTTAACAAAATAAAATCACCAACGAATTTAAATCCTATAAAAATATATCAAAGGAAAAAAAAACATATTTTTGGATTCACTAACTAAAATTAATTGAAGCAAAAAGTTCGTATATCGAACATCAACAATTAATTAATGTGGGTTTTAATTTTGTTATTATTTTAATACTTTCTCTGTTTATTTCAATTACTATCTCCGAAAACCATTATGATAATGTTTGTATTTATTCAAACACATTAAAGTGACTGTCTTTTGAAGTACACAACTTCTTATGAAAATTTAAATAAAAGTTATTTGACTGCATATAGACCTGTAAAAAGCTTACTATAAAAAAATAAATAAATAAAGTTGTTAAAATTAAACGTGATAATTGCAGGGAAGAGATCCAACGTATCAAAGCAGGAAACCCTGATATCAGTCACAGAGAGGCCTTCAGTGCAGCTGCAAAGAATGTAATATTAATTAATCTTTATTTACTCCTGCCTAGGGTTTCGTTTAAACTAGGGTTTCCTTTTTTAATAATTTTTCAATTTATGTTTTTGTTTTTGAAGTGGGCCCATTTTCCTCACATCCACTTCGGACTTATGCCTGATCAACCCGTGAAGAAACCCAATGTGTGCCAACAGGTAATCCTCTTTTACCCTGGAATTTTCTATCTCACCATTTTCTCAAACATATCTATCTTGGTCCTACAGTAATCCTTTTTTTCTTATCCATCATGTGCTTATGTTTCTCTGTTCATCTTTATTAATGAGAAACTCTCAGGAAAGTGTAAACTTTTTTCTGCCATGGAGTTGCTAATTAAGCTTTTTGCTTTTATCGACATCATCTTTTTGTTTCACTGTGTGTATCTTTGTGTTTGATGTTATATATATGCAGGAAGGAGATGATCTGCTCATGAAAGATGGATTTCTGACCACTGCCAATGTGGGTGTTTCGCCTTACTGAGTGAATTAAAGCGCTAAGATCGGATTGATATAAATAGCTAGCTAGGGTTTCTAAGTTTCCACATGCACTTTGGCTTGTCTTTGCTTGAATGTCTAATTAAGACTTCAATAATTAGGTGTTCTTGTTTTTATGCTATCGTCTTGAAATGAAAGTCTCTTACGTTATGGTAATGATGAATAGGGGATTATATATACCTGGAAAAGTCTCATCAGTAAAGTCTAGTAGTCAACCACTCTCGAAGGCCATTTCATCTTGAGTCGATCTAATGAAGTTTGTATCATAATTGAGATTTCCTTTGTTTTGATCTTTTTTTTTTTTTCAATTCTTATAGGATAAGCAAATAATCGGGAGCTATATATATGTGTTCTCTTTTAGGTGATTGAATTAATTAATAGAGAATGGAGAGGACATGTGCTACGATATCTTCTTATATCATTGAATACTATACCTACGGTTTATGAGTACGGGGTCACTTGGATTTGCACCTTTCAAGTGATGTGTAACAATTGCTTGCATTTGATCAATCTCCACCGTTGAGTTGTAGAAACGACAGTGGTGTGGATCGAACTTGAGACCTACCACCCTTCGCCACCATCATTGTTGTCCACTTCTGCTTTAATGTGTGAATAGTCTTTATGGTGCCTATAGCCACTACCAAATTAAGAGCCCTTCATCGATCCCTACCAATACCATGCCTTGACAAAATATCACTCCCTCCCTGACCCTGTTAGTAAAAAATTCCTATTCTAGAGGCTACATCTCTATCTTGCCAAACCTCTTTTATCAACACCGTTTAGCTGTCTTTTTTCTCTTTCCTTTAAAAAAGGCAATATATCTAAAATAGGTACTTTCATCGGGTACAAGAAAATAAAAAAGGAAGGGAGAGGTTGTTGAAATTTTAATTAATAATTAATTACTAATAAATAGGGTTAGTTAATGTATTTCACTAGTAAAACTTACTCAATTAGCTAGCCCACAAAATTCTAATATGGACCAATTAGCCACCAAACTCACACTACAACAATAATTAGGTCTAGATCAACCAATGGCGATTACATGTTGCAACATTGAACATTTAAAATTAGAAAGAATCAAATAGGAAAATATTATGACACCTAAGCAAATCGTTTTGAAATATTTTTTACTTTTCTATTGTTATTCTATAAAAATATATAAAACAAATGTTACCATTCAAAGCATAATAGCAACGAATCGTAGTGTAATATAATTCTTGTAAATTTAAATACAAAACTATTTAAAATTAAACAAAAATCATTCAAATTTTAATATTATAAAATAACTAAATATTGGTCAGAGGATTTCCCATCGTCGTCTTTCACCTTATGTGGTGGGCGACTCCTGCTAGCTAGCTAGCCATATACACATCACGGTCGAATGTAGATTGTTATGTCAGTATTAGTCGATGGAAGTGAATTAGGCGTGTTGTTCACTGTTGTATTATAGTACTATTTGTGTTGTTTTTTAAATAATTCCATCCAGTGATGTGACAATTTTGTAATATTTCTCTCATTGAAAATTCTAAATTAGCATGTGGTGAGTTTGGCAAATTTATGACAGAACTAATAACAAAGCTTAGCTTTTATCTCACTCCTCGGCAATGGCCACGAGATTCAATTTTACATCATTTTGATTTTTAAGCATTTCATCCACATACACTTAAAGATAATGATCCTACATGTCGTCGTTAGAGTGGCAATCCCAACCCGAATCCGCCAAACCAATCCAAAACCCAGCCCAACAAATATATAATAGGTTGGGTTAAGATTTTGAACATATTTAGTTATATAAGTCAATTCATTTAACTCGTTTAATTAAATGAGTTGGATTAGGGTTGAAATTTCTAACCCTTTTACCACTCGCCAACCCATTTAATATTTTAAAATATTTTTAATTTACATTTATTTAGCATTATTATTTAATTGATCATTATATTTTTATTATTTTTTATTTATCAAAAACTATGGGTCAGTAATCATTATTAGAATTTGAGTTGGTAAAAATAATACGCAAATTGCGTGGAATTTATAAATTAAACATTTATAATGTTTTAAGTTTTATGTTGTAAACACTTATTTGTGTTTGTGTTACGAACCTATAAAGTTATTGTTGTATAATTTTTAAAGTTAAAAAATTATTATAGCTTTTAAATTGTATGTATTTTTATTTGATTTTTAAGGGGCTTTTTTTGTGAAAATTCAAACAGGTCAATCCGAGTTTAACTTGTTTACTAAATAAGTTGGGTTGAAAAAACAATAAACATGTCAATCTAATTTCAACCCATTTATTAAAAATGTTGGGTTGGGTTAAGAATTTTCAACTCGTTTACTTAAACAAGTTGGATTGCCCATAGAGATTTTCACTTCATTTAAATAAGTAGTTCAACATGTTAATGATCCAACCTAACCTATTGGCACCCTTAGTGGTCATTATGCATCAAACAACTATGAATGCACTAATTCATCCAAACACAAATTATTGGTTGCATAATCAAATATGCAGATTCGTTAACAAATTCTTAGAAATATGATAGGGAGTGTGAAGTTTGTTGTTGTTTTTGCTCTCATTTGGGTCATTTGGTGCTATAAGAATAATCGTATCTTCAACAACAACAAGGTTAAGCATGCTAAAATTTTAGCAATGAAGTGCAATTTTATAATGTGAGAATTTCGTATATACCCTTCTTAAGCTTTAAAATATCGTATTTGTCCGGTCTAAAATTTAAATATCATATTTACCATTCTTAACTTTTAAAATATCATATTTACCAAAATTATTTTTTTGACTATTTTTTATAATCTTTTAATCAAATTTTTTTATCATATAATCCTTTTAATTTAACAAAAAAAAAATGAATTTACCAAATTGCCTTTCAAAATTAAACCCCTTTTGCATAACCTAGATTGAGTGTATTGCCCCAAATATCCTTACCCTAAGGAGATCGACGCTTCTGATATACCAAAGTGCATCACTCCGTTTTCGTCAACATTCATCTTCTTCTGTACGCCTCAAGACATGCATCGACATAATCAGGTTGCGTTTAATACATTGGTCCAGGTAGTTCATTTGATTATAATTTTTGTGGGTTTCAGTTAGGAGGTCTTTTCCATTTTTCTAGATTAGTGGTGGTGGTGGTGGTAAGGGTTTCGACATTAAATATTAGGGTGGTGGGCGTGATGCAGGGAAAGGTGGGCATGGTGGAGGGAGGAAAATTTAAATTCTAGTTATAACTTTGTGTCCTCTATTTGTTCCATGTCCAACTCTTATCAGAAAATTAATTAATGGTCTTTCATTCTGTAGGTTATTGTATATATGGAACATACATATAGAAAGATGATGATGTATAGCAATGGATGCATTTATTGGAAAAAAATTTAGATTCTAGTCATAACTCTGTGTCTTCTACGTATGCTCAAACAAATGATTATGAAGAAGAGAAGCAACTTTTTTCATAGTTCTTTATCTTCTACGATCCATATTTCATTATGCCCTTATCTGATCCGGCTTCAATTTTCATCTTCCCTAGAATAGCTTCTTTTCACTACAAAAAAAATGCCAATTGGTGACCAAAACAAAATGGTCACTAACAATAGAATGAATCGTCACTAAATGATTTAGTGACCAAAATTTCGGTCGTCACTTTTCGTCACTATAGGTCCGTCACAAAACCGATTTAGTGACCAAATATAAATATGGTCACTAAACAGTGACTAAAATATACTCGTCACTAAATTTGTGACGACCCACTTCGTCACTAAATTTTGTCACTAATCAATGAAAGTCGTCACTATTCTATCTACTTATTAGTGACCAATAAAAGTCGTCACTGATTTATCCAGTTAGTGACCATAGAAAGTGGTCACTGGTTTATCTAATTAGTGACTATAACAGGTCGTCATTGATTTTATCATTAGACACAAAAAAGGGTCAATAATTAAAAAATTATTGAAATATCAAATGTCATTTTTAATATGAAATATAACAATATCCAATTAGACAAAAGAAAAATCAATCCTATAAATTTTTACACTACAACAACAATAATATGAAAATTATATGTCATTTTTAAAAAAACAAAATCCATATATTTTATCCAATATTTCAAAAAACAAACATATAAGATCAATGTGGATTAAAATTAAATTCAATTGCTTCCAAGGGTAAACTTGTGTTCAACCAACCACACACACAGAGGTGAAAGTTGAAAGGGATGAGGTTCTTCTTTGAACGATGATTCTCAAAAGGTAAACATCTCTCTTTTTCTCCTCTCTCTGTTGCACACATTCTTCATCTAGTCAGTATCACTACCAAAATAAAAATAAAAAATAAAAAGAAATGTGTGTGTGTGAGGGTACCTTGATTAAAGCTTCTAGTAAGGTTTTGGCTTGATCAAGATTGTGTCTCACCCGATTGACAAATAAAATGTAAGATTAAGAAGTAGGATGACAACATATATGGGTGAAAAAGCTGACCTGGCGAAGCTTTTCAATTGATTGGACATTGTTTTCTCTTCTTTGCATCTGAAAATACATAAATATCTTTTAATACCTTTAGATTATGTAAAAATATGAAGAATTGACAGACCTACCCTTCTTGTATGAAGTCTGTGAGCTTTCTCTCTTGGTCTAAATACATTGTATGGGTTGGTGTCATTAACTGGAGGAGGTGGTTGTAATAACAACAAAAAGAAAAAAAATGTTTTTACCATTCAGGGGCAAAATGGTCATTTGAAAGAGGAAACTAACCTGCATGCGGCGTAGAACGGGTTTAAGCCATCTTTCACGCTGATAAAAAAAGAACAAATTTGTAAGCAAAAATTAAAAAGCATAAAACCAAGAGTACTCATTGTTAAAAAATGAGATACCTTTTCTTTCCAGTAACTGTAAAATTGACTGGAATACCCCATATTGTATGGAAAGAGCTTGAAGGGCCTACCAAATAGGTAAAATTCAAGATATAAATGCAAATTGAAAAAAATCCTAAGAGTTATATAGATTGAGATAATATCATAATAATACTAAAAATGAAGAATACCTCAACTGCAACATCAAATGTCAAAAGTATAGGTATAGGTGAGCCAAGTGTAAGAGTTATAACTCCTGCTCTTTCACGAGCCTTATGATCCAACACCTCTAACTTAAATATAATAGTCTCAAATCTGCCAAAAAAAAAGGAAAAGAAAAGAAATTTGAAGTTAAACTATGTGTAAGAGAAGAAGAAGCATAAAAGGACTTGTACTTTTCAGTTGGAAGGATCAATCTTTCTTTGTTGAAATCTTGAAGCCAATCTTCAAGTTCAACTCCATTTGCACGTAGGTAAGATGTTGGTTGAGTGAATGTGGGAAAATAATCTCTTTCATATGTATCTATGGAGAGACCTGAACCAAAGTTTTACACAGAAAGGTGTAAGTTGTAGGACATATAGAAGAAAGGTATTGATGACCCCACACAAACTTAAATTATTCCATATTTTCACATTCTCTAACTTGCACCGTGCACACCTACATTACATACATGAACAAGCATATCATATTTCATCACAAGTCTCATATTCTCTTACTTATTGCATATGCCACATAGTATACTACCTGTAGCCATATTATACTATAGACTCATGATTTTTGTCAATATGAGATCCCATGACATTTTCAGCCACGACTATCAAACTCCCATCAAGCTGAGATCAAAAGAGCAAGTTTACTAAAAAGAAAAAAAATGGTTATGATTTGTATGTCTGAATAGGGTATAGGTAAACATGTTTGACCTCAATGTTTCTCCATAAGAATTCGAAAGCCTCAATTGGTAATTCAGAACCATTAGAAATTGAACCACCATGAAACTAGAAAAGTTAAAAAGAAAAAAGAATATTAGAAATAATAAAAGGCAACCAACCCTAATTCTTTCACCAAAGCTTACCTTTTGGCTAGTGACTTCCCAGAGAGGACCTAGAGCAGGATGAAGAAGGATGTGATATGGTGGTCCAGAATTAGCATATTTATCATTACTTTCAATCTGCACAACAAAAGTTATTTGGTCAACATTCTCCACACTCTGGAAACCACATAAGTTTCTCTATGTGTGAATGTTAATGTAAAGCAAAAATGATACCTCAGGGAGCTTGATATCACAGCATGAAAGAAGATCATATGCATTTCTTATTATGTCAAGTAGTGCACCATCTGGAGTCCGCAAACACATAGTTTAAACTAGATAATCACAAGAATCTGATGTCTTATAATAACAGAATTCTCATTCATATTCTTTGTAAATGACAACAGAGAATGAACCTGATGCAAGGACATGTCAGCAAACTTTCTTTTCTTCTTGGCATATGAGATGTGACCTTCCTTCCATGATTATAGACTATGGAGGTATCTAGCTTTTCAGCAATTAAGTTACATGAATATCATTGTTATTGAATACAAGAGGCTTGCAAAAAAGGATTAAAATTCGTGATGAGAAACTCATAATGCAAGTATGCAAGTACAACTACTAATTACAAAACAAATTGCATTATACCTTCTACACCTTTAAAGCATCGAGAGGGAAAACCATTGTTAAGATTATCAATTGAACAATTGATTTGCAGGAAAGTGTAAAAACTGTTATCGTTGTAATATTAGTATATATGACTTTTGTTCGTTTTGCAATGATGGGGCCGATTGATTAGCAATTGAACAATTGATTTGCAGGAAAGTGATGTATGTGACAAGAGAGCAATAGATTTAGCTACATTGATGGTTAGAGCGGAGAAAAGAGTATGCAGTACCTGTTTGAATTCGAGTGGAGAACAGAGGTGCGTCAATGGGAGGGTGTGGAGCAACGATGGACCGACGACGATGGACCGGCGACAATGGTCCGACGACAATGGGCCGGCGCGATGGTGTTGAACTAGAGATTGTTGGTGTATCGATTTAGGGCAAAAGAGATGTGTTGATTGTTGAGTCGATTTAGGGCAAAGTACTCTTTATCAAAGAAGTCAAAATTAATCAACCTTATTTATAACAATAAACCAATTAATCGTGTTCACAAAAAATTATTTGGATAATTAATTTGGTAAAAATTAGTCGAGTCTCCTTATTTAGTCAAAATACAAATACAACCCATGACATTTTTTTCTAACGTGTTTTTTTTTTCCAAATATTATTATAGTAAATATGTTTGATAAGTACCGATCAATATAATGATTCTTTGCAAAATTATGTGTAAAAAGAAAACAAAGTTGTTGACATTTTTCAAAAATAAAAAATCTTAATTAAAAAAATTTTAGTTTTTATTAATTGAAAATTATAATATATATATTCAGTGACCACTATTTTATGGTCACTAATTGCTTTTTACTTGTAATTCATCAGTAACCACTATTAAGTACTCACTAATTGGTTTTCTTCACTTAAGTAGTTTTCAATAACAAAAGAGTGGGCATGGGTTTCGAATAAGTAGTTTAGTGATGAATCTAGTTGCGTGAAAATAAACTTCTTGTTCATCCAAACCGGCACTTCGTGTTTGTTGTGGTAAGATCAAAAATAGATAAACTTTTTTTTCCGTTGTCTTCGTTCATGGGTTGGAATTCTTGGTATTGATGGGAATAAAAAAGAACCAAGTTTGGTGATGAATCTAGTTGCATGAACGACTAGTGTTTTAACTTTTTTTTTCGTTGTCTTCATTCATGGGTTGGGATTCTTGGTATTGATGGGAATAAAAAAGAACCAAGTTTGGTGATGAATCTAGTTGCATGAACGACTAGTGTTTTGAATGTGAAGAATGGAGTTGTCGAACATAAAGATGAAGGTTAGTCGGATTGTTAGATCGTTAGGAGACATGTATAGAAGATTTGCAATGTTCTTGTTTTTCTTAGAATTTTCTAATTCTCATGAGAATGTTATCGTTACACTTGAAATTTATATTCATTTTCATAAGAATTTTATAATTGTACGTGTGTCTATGTTTTATTCTCAAGAAAATTTTAGTTTTATACCTGTATTTCATTCTTATAACAATGATAGATTTGGAATTGTCATTTTATTTTCATTCTAACCATATTGTCCATATTTAATCACCTACTTTTAAGGATTAGGACATCCCCTTCAGCCTCCACGCATGCATGTTTCAGAGTTTATTTTCTTGATTTTGAGCCTAGTCTTTGGATTTTGGTAAAGCTTGAGGAAGGAGGAAGTTCACTTTGGTGCAAGGAAGCAAGAAGTTGGTTTGGATCCATCATTTTCTTCGTATTTTTGAGCTATTTGAGGTATAAAGTTCATACCTTGGCATTTGTTCTTCTAGATTCAAGTTTGGGGTCATTTTGGGTGGTTTTTGTCCCAACCATGGATGCTATTGGAGTTTGAGGAACTCCAGAGCTTGTTATTGTCCTCTTGAGGTCTCTGAGCTTCTGGTAATTCAGAAAAGAGTCATGGTTGGAGTTACTTTGTGTCCATGTTTAAGATTTAGCCTCATTAAGGACTTATTGGATTTAGAAGTGTAGATCTTGTGTAACGCTCCAATTCAAGTATTTACCTCTATTCCCTTTAAATGAAATTTCATTGCATAATTGGTCCCTTTCGTACATTGGGCGTACTTATAAGTACGCTTAGCGTACTGAGGAGGAATGATCACGAAGGAGAACGACATACACAGGGCGTACGTGGCAGGTGGCCAAAACCCTAATTTTCGGACTTGTGACCTATTTAAGCAACTTTTCACTATTTGGACCAAACCTTAATCAGCGTCCATAGCCTCATTTCGTCTCTTAACCCCAAATTTTCATGAGAGTGTGATTCTTGAGCTTAAGGATTGTTTTTGGTGGCCATTTTAGAGAGCATTCAAGAAGGAGAAGGTGGTGAGCAAGTCTTGGGTGTCATTAAGCTTCTAGATCCTACATCTAGTTTATCTTGAGGAACTTCTGGAGGTATAAAGTCTTAAACTTGTTATCAATTTTGTTAGTTTGAGCTAGGGTTTTGTTATGCAGTCCCTTTTTGGTTCTTGGACCCTCTCTTGTGAGTTGAGCAACTCAAGAGGCTAGAATGGTTAGATCTAAGCTCTTTGAGCATGATAGATGCATAAAGGTGCCATTTTGCAGATTGTTTTGATTCCATGCATGAGATTGAAGTCTTAATGGGAATAATAGAGTTTTAGGGACCCTTATGGCATGCAAGGGCATAAAGTTGCCAACTTTATTCCCTAGGAGATCTTAATGGACTCAGATCTGAAGTTTAACATTGAAATCCCAAGTATTAAGCACTTAATGGTCATTGGTGCATGATCAGCTTGTATGTTAGGCGTAATAGTATGTACGTTGCGCGTACAACCAAAGGGCTCAGTACGCGAAGCGTATTGGAGTGGTACGTTGGGCGTACGCACCTCATAAGGGTTTGGGCTTCGTGTGGGCTTATGAGCTTATTGGGCCTGGTCTCATTTAGGGTAGTGGACTGTTATTATGTTCCAGACCATATTTGTACTGGTTAGGCTTGTTGGGCCATGTGGCCCATTAACAGCTTTTATCTTGTATCCTAGGCCCATTAGTAAAGAGAAGACTTTTGGGTCATCATGGAAGGGCTTAGGCTTAAGTGTTTGGACTTTTTGTCTAGGTTAAATTATAATCTTAGTTTAGGGTTATTTGTATTATTATTCTGTGTGAGATTCAGACTATTAAGTGATCAACTATTATGTTCAGCAGATTGAGGTGAGTCTTTTCATTACACCTGTGGGTCGAAGGCACTAAGGCTGCCCATTATTTGTTATAATATTATAGTAATTGATTATGCTATGATTTGCATTGACTTATGTGTTGACTTATGTGAAGCCCATGGCACTTGGCAAGACCTTAGGGGGAGCCCATGGCACTGGGATACAAGACCATGGGGGTAGCCCACGACATTCCAAATGAAGACCATAGAGGGAGTCCATGGCAAACTTATGTTTAGGTGTGCATGACAATATATGGTTATGTGTTTATGTGTTTTTGGGAAACTCACTAAGCGTGTGCTTACAGTTTGTTGGATGTTTCAAGTACTTCGGGATCTAAGGGTAAGGGCCCTATCATGATGGCGCAGCATGCACTCTCCAGTATTTTTTCCCCACTAGTTGTTATGGGCACTCTGATCTTTTTGAATAATATGATTATGTATTGGAATCCTGATAACAAATGTAATTGGAATTTCTAAATATTAAATGGGAATTTTTAATTATTAAATGAAAATTTTTACATTAATTTTGGGTTGTTACAAGTTGGTATCAGAGCCTTGGTTGGAGAGATCCGGGCACACTTTTGGGTGTGTCAAAACTCAAACTAAGGAAATGGTAAACCCTTTTTCAAAAAGAAACCAACAGTTATAAATTTTCTTGAAAATGGTTTTATAAGTAAAAAGGGAGAGTACAATGTGCGTAATCGGCCAAGCTCAAGTAAGTGTTTCCAATGTAATAGCCATGCTATAGTTATATTTGGAAATTGATGTTGAATTGATTATTTTCTATGTGCATGTCTTCCAAGTTGTATATGTTTAGGATTGTATAGCCATAGAATGATGAATTCTAACTTTTTCATATTCCTTGTTTGGTTGTGGCTTAGGGTAGAAGCTTATTTGACACTCTATGTGATTTTATCTAATGTATAACTTGCATGCATAGGGCAACCTGTTATGATTGGTTTGAGTTTCTGGTTCAGTAGGGATTAGGAAATCCTAGAATAGTCTAGGATATGAGTTGGTGTTGTGCTTTGTGGGTCATGATGTGTGGTCGGGTGAATTAGGGGTATCAGGTATGGCCTTGGGGAAGGTACACGTAGCTGTGGAAAGTAGTATTGACCCCGTACTACTGAAAGCATAGGACCTGTACCCAAAACAATGTCAGACCTGGAAGCTCTAAGGAGTCCAGTGAGGACGAATCCCTTTTGAATTCCTTATTTTTTATCATGTGGTATTTTGAAGTTGAGGATGGTGATGATCATGCGAGACTCGGGTTCAGGTTCAGGATCATGATCAAGTTCAGGCTCTGGTGCAAAGCCCATTAATGAAAGGTTGCACGATCTTATCGCGGTCAAGGTTACTCGTGGCATCCATGACGCTATGCCGATGATATTTGGTACCATCAAGGAGTACATCATGTAGATCATGGAGGAGCGGCTCAGGTCTTTCCGAGTCGAGATTGTTGCAGGCCAGATTAGGTCCTGAGCTCCCTTGTTCAGGGAGTTTAAGGCGTGTGGTGGGCTTAAGTTCTTTGGGGTCAGGTATCCCATCACTATTTGACGTTGGGTGGCAAACATGGAGAATGCCCAGCGCACGAGCTTTTGCCCCGAGGCGGCAAAGGTGGGGTTCGCATCTTGTATGTTAAGGGATCGAGCACGAGACCGGTGGGAGGAGGTTACCCGCGAGGTGGGATCAGCGGGTGTGGCTGAGATGAATTGGGAGGAGTTTTTGAGGAGGTTTGATAACGATTTTGCACCGTCCATCAAGGTGCAGTGGTTTGTGAGAGAGTTTCAGGATCTACAACAGACTATAAAGACTATGGCGGAGATCACTGCCAAGTTTTGGGAGAGAGCACTTTTGGTTCCGCAATACATTGTGGATGAGGGGATGAAGAAGACGAGATATCATTCCATGCTGAGGGATGATATCTGGGAGTTTGTAAGCTTTTCGGGGTGCAAAACCCTTAATGATATGGTGGAGAAGGCCCGGGGACGGGAAATTGAGTTGGAGCTCTGGACAAAGCGGGAGTTGGAGCAGATTTAGGCAGCAGTGGTTTAGGCCAACAGGCCTGAGACCTTCGATCCTCCCAGCAGGGTTGTGGCCGATGTAACATCCCAAAATTCAAGGCCAAAAATTTCGTTTTGATTAAGTTATAATATAAAACCATCAGTAATAAAACATACATATTCATATATCATGTCAAAACCAAAGTGTCAATAATCAAAGCATTTTATCATAAAACCATATCAGAGTGTAATACCAAAGATCTCACGTGCGGAAAACATAGTGTGATGCGCTGCGATCCAGCCGACTCCTTTCCTTTGAAAACGAGTACCTGAAACCAAAACTGTAAACCGTAAGCACGAAGCTTAGTGAGTTCCCCCATCATACCACATACCATACAATCATATAATGAACAGCTAGAAGATACGGGCCTCGCCCACACTCGTGGAGATACAGGCCTCGCCCACACTCCGCTAGCTGGGAGATACAGGCCTCACCCACACTCCACTATCTCTGAGATACGGGCCTCGCCCACACTCGGCTACTAAACCATAACATACAAGTATATACAATCATATAATGAACAGCTAGGAGATACGGGCCTCGCCCACACTCATGGAGATACGGGCCTCACCCACACTCCGCTACTAAACCATAACATACAAGTATCACACAGACAACGAGTATAAACAATTCTATCATACAATCATATATCATAATCAAACTCAACTATTAGATACAGGCTCTGCCCACACTCCAATACTAACGTATCATCTATACAGGCCGACCTTGGTGCCTTAGACCCGTTCCTACTGGAAGGAAACTTACCTCACACTGCTGAAGTCCCGTAGACACAATCCCACATTGTTGAAGTCCCGCAGACTCAACCCCAGCTGCTGGCTGACAGATTCCCGAACTGTCAACACCAAAATAACACCCAATTAATAATTGGGTCCCAATATATAACCATAAGTACATTCTTTGGGTAATTACTACATTACCCCTAGCTTGGCTTATTCAAGCCCAAGGCCCAAACCATAGGCCCAAAGTCAATTAGGAATCAAAGCCCAACACATGGCCCAATTTTCCAAATTGGGCCTAGGCCTATACATGGTGTCATTCTAAGGCCCAACATCATATAATCATTAAGGCCCAATCTATGGCCCAATTTTCCAAATTAGGCCCAAGCCCCTTACATGGGCCTTACCCTAGGCCCATTAAATTACTCTAGACCATTTGCTTGATCTTGGATAGCCCATTTAATAACCCAGTCATCAAGGCCCAATAGAAAGGCCCAAAAATAAACCCAAATGAAATTAGGGTTTCACATAAAATGATGATTAGGGTTAAGTTTCCTACTTAACCCATTAAGGACTTAATCCATTAAGTCCAATATCGCTTAGATTAATTTCCGCCAATGATTATTATTTAATATTCCAAGTTATTAAATAATTCTCGTGTGTCTCGATTAATTCCCCAAAATTAGGGTTTTGATGGCATTAGGGTTTCCAACCCAAATACTAGCCCATTTATTAATTTGTTGGGCTTTTAGATCAATCAGGGCTTTATTGGGCCTATTAAGCCACTAAAATATTATTAAGCCCATTAAGGTTTTATTGGGTCCATTAGAGTCCATTAAGTTTCATTGGGCCCATTTGAGCTTCTTTGGGCCCATTAGGGTTTCAAGCACCCCAAACGAATCAACACCACGAGGCAAAGCACGCCGCCACCCGACACAGTGGCCGGTGGCGACAGCCACCACCCTAAGGTGGTGGTTTTCAATTTCTTTCATTATACTTTAGCTAATTATAGTTTACAATGCCCTAACCAAGAATAAACACACACACTAACTACATCAACACGCATCCATGGCGGTTTATGGTGGCAACGGCTTTTCCGGCCAACAAGCTACACACAACACATGCTATAGAAAGAACAAACACCCACACTCTTTTCTTTCTTGCAAACAGGTCCAGCCACCCTCCTGGTGGCGATTGGCGACGGCAACACCATAGAAAGGTGGCAGCGGTGGTCTTGACGGCATTAGGCAGCAGCACACATGAAGGGTGGTCTTCAGGAGCTCGCTCCTAGTGACAGCAAGCCAATAGTCACACGAATATCAAAGCAACATCACACATCCACCCAAACTCGCAGCCACCACCCATGGCGGCTGGTGGTGAAGAGATAAAGCAGCGACAGCCGGCAGAGTAAGAAGAAGGAGGCATGGAGGGACTATGGAATCTCAACGAACTGAGGGAGAAGAAAGAGTGGAGTGAAGTAGGTGCGACGGAGATGAACTGCTCCTCCATCACCGACTGACGCGACATCGGAAACAGTCATGGCCTCCACGATCCACACTCTCCCGCTCCTCCTGATTAACACGACGTTGATGCATTGATCTTCTCTTCGCCGGTACACTGATCGTTGACAGCGGAGGGGAGATGGCAGCTTTGGGTCAGAGATGAAGAAGGAAGTGAACGGCGGCTGGAGGGAGGCATAAGGGTGGGTGACGGTTGCCTCTCATATTAGGGTTAGGGTTGACGACTAAAGGAGTTATATACCCGATCCATATACATCTTTCCCATACTTACAATTCTGGTCCCTCCCCTTGGAATCTTTCAAGTCTAATCCAATAATTACCCTTTAGACCCCGACTTCTAGAATTACTTTCATAATAAACCCCAAAATTACTAAACAGCCCCTCCTCCATAATTTGTTCTTAAATTGAATCCGATACTTACACTTTAACCCCTTCCTTCATGATTTTATTTCAAATTAAACCCAGAATTACCAAATCACTCTCAACTTCCAACATTCTTTACAAACTAACCCGTGAATTACAATTCATCCTTCAACTTCTATAATTATAACTTTTAACTCCTCGAACTAACGCCTTGCTCATTTATTCTTGATTTTAGGGCTTCTATACATTTATTTATTTATTTTAGGCTACCATTCGTTCACTAATTTATTTATTTAACTAATAAATAAACGGGTGTTACAGTCAATGTGCCAAGTGCGGTAAGCCACATAGTGGAGCCTGTTGAGCGGCAGGCTTGACATGTTATGCACGTGGCCAACTGGGCCACGTGAGCCGGGATTGCCCCAAGAAGGGCTTGATTTGTTTCCATTGCAACCAGACCGGTCATAAAAAGGCCGATTGTCCGAGGTTGGTTAGAGGAGGAGGAGGGCTTGATTATTGATGGCCGCCCGATCAAGGCACAAGCTCCTGCGGTGAAGAGTAGTGCATTTCAATTGATAAGAGAGGAAGCCCGAGCAGCGCTAGACGTCGTGATCGGTATGTAATCTATTTATGTTTTATTTATTTTATTGTTTATACTTATATGTTATGATCTTTTATAGGGACCTTTTTGGTCAATGATTTTCGGCTCATATTCTTTTTGATTCGGGGGCTACCCGATCATTTGTATCTCTTGCGCTCAGCAAGAAGTTTTGAGATGCTCCAGGGACTTTGGATTCCCTACTTGAGGTGGAAATTACGGATGATTGTACCGTGAGCGTTGCGAGGGTATTTCGGAGGAGTGTCCTGAATATGTTCGGGGAGAGGTTTATTATTGATCTGGTTCTGATTCCTTGATAGGATTGAAGGTGATCATCGTGATGGATTGGTTGGGGATCAATGGGTCCATTATAGATTGTGAGCGTTAGCTACTAAGGGTTCGAACCCCAAGTGGGAGAGAACTGGTTATCCATGGGGAGAGAGAGAGCCTTGCGTAGGCCAACTCTCTATTCAGCTGCGAGGGCTAAGAGATTTCTTCAGCTGGGTTATTTTGGGTTCTTGGCTTATGTCTCAGATACGAGGGTCAAGGTCATGTCAGAGATGAGCAGTGTACCTATTGTGCGGCATTTTCTGGATGTATTTCCAGAGTATTTTCCTAGGGTGCCTCTCGAAAGACAAGTGGAGTTTCATATTGATTTGGTGTCTGATGCGACTCCGGTAACCAAGGCACTGTATCGTCCAACTCCTCCTAAGATGTAGGAGTTGTCTACGCAGATTCAAGAGCTACTAGACCAGGGATTCATTCGTCTGAGCAGTTCCCCGTGGGGAGCACCGATCATGTTCATGAAAAAGAAGGATGGGTCACACATGATGTGTATTGATTATTGGGAGCTGAACTCGTTATGTTTATTACGAGTTTGTGGTGATGCCATTTGGGCTTACCAATGCTCGAGCAACATTCATGGATCTCATGAATCGGGTTTGCAGACCGATGTTGGATCGGTCTGTGATCGTTTTCATTGATGATATTTTGGTCTATTCTAAGACCAAAGAGCAGCACAAGCAGCATTTGAGGGAGGTGATAGAGACCTTGAGGAGGCAGAGGCTTTATGCCAAATTCTCCAAATATGAGTTTTGATTGCGTGAGGTGCAGTTTCTGGGGCACATCATCAACCAAGAGGGTATTTTGGTATATCTTGCCAAGATTGAGGCGGTAATGCGTTGGGAGGTTCTGAAGAACGCATCCGAGATCCTAAATTTCTAGGGACTAGCAGGGTACTATCGGAGGTTCATCCAGGATTTCTCCAAAATTTCCGTACCTTTGACTCGTTTGAGCAAGAAGAGTGTGACCTTTCAGTGGGGTCCAGATCAGCAATCGGCTTTCGAGACCTTGAGGCAGAAATTATGTGAGGCCCTAATTCTAGCACTACCGGAGGGATTGGATGATTTTGTGGTGTATTGTGATGCTTCTATTTCAGGTTTAGGAGTTGTTCTGATGCATTAGGGGCATGTGATTGCTTATGCCTCGAGGAAACTGAAGCCTCACGAGGCAAATTACCCCACTCATGATTTGGAATTGGGGGCAGTGGTATTTGCCTTCAAGATTTGAAGGTATTATTTATATGGGGTCCGATGCACCATTTTCACCGATCACAAGAGTTTGAAATATTTGATGGATCAGCAGAATTTGAATATGAGACAGAGGAGATGGTTAGATATGGTAAAAGATTATGACTGCAAGATTTTGAACCATCCCGGGAAGGCCAATGTGATGGCCGATGCTTTAAGCCGTAAGACAGCAAGTGATCCAATTCGAGATGTCTGCTTGAGGATGACAGTGATTTCACCTTTATTGGATATGATCAAGGAGGCACAGGTGGAGGGTTTGAAAAAGGAGAATTGGAAGATTGAGCGGATTTAGGGGCAGATTCCATTGTTTGTTCGAGATAGTCAAGGGTTATTAACTCAGCATGGCAGAGTTTGGGTTCTGACATTTAGGGGAGTGATGCAAAGGATCTTAGAGGAGGTGCACAAGTCCAAGTTTTCTATTAATCTGGGGGACACAAAGATGTACTGAGACCTGAGATTTAGTTATTGGTGGCCCTGCATGAAGCGGGAGGTTGTGTGGTTTGTTGAGTGATGTTTGACTTCCAGGAAGGTCAAAGCCGAACATCAGAGGCCTCGCGGCAAGGTTCATCCGCTACCCATTCCCATGTGGAAATAGGAAGAGATCGCCATGGATTTTATCAAGAAGTTACCTAGGACGACACGGTATGTGGATTCCATTTGGGTTATTGTTGACAGGTTGACTAAGAGTACACATTTTATTCTGATTTCCGAGAGTATCTCCGGCGATAAATTAGCAGATATTTATATGACGGAGGTGGTGGTCAAGCATGGGGTGCCGGTATCTGTGGTCTCGGGCCGTGATGTTTGTTTCACATCTAGGTTCTGGAGGAAGTTTCATGAGGAGCTGGGTACTCAATTGCATTTCAGCACTGCTTACCACCCCAGACCGATGGTTAGAGTGAGCGGACGATTCAGACGCTCAAGCATATGCTTCGGGCATGTGTATTGGACTTCGGAGGGAGTTGGGATACTTACCTTCCACTAGTAGAATTCTTATACAACAAAAGTTATCATGCTAGTATTTACTGACCCCCATTTAAGATGAAGTATGGTCGGAGGTGTAGGACTCCCTTTTGTCAGGGTGAGGTGGGGCATAGAGTCATGGGAAGCACCGAAAGTGGTGCTTAAGACTACTGAGTTGATTCAGCAAGTGCGTGATAGACTGAGTGTTGTGCAGCTTCGTCAGAAGAGTAATTCAGACTAGCGTCGATCAGATCTCGAGTTCCAAGTGGATGATTTTGTGTTGCTAAAGGTGTCACCTTGGAAGGGTGTCATTCGGTTGTTGAAGAGGGGCAAGATAGGGCCCCAATTCATTGGTCCTTTCTGGATTTCTGCCCAAGTTGGCAGGGTTGCTTATCGGCTGGATCTTCCAGACGAGCTCAGTCAGATCCATAACACCTTCCACGTGTCTCAGCTTCGGAAGTGTGTTGTTGATGAGGCTGCAGTCATTGCTTTGGATGATATTCAGGTAGATGGGAGCCTGAACTACGTTGAGAAGCCCATTGCAGTATTGGATAGAAAAACTAAAACCCTTCGGAACAAAGTGGTGGAGCTGGTTAAGGTGAAATGGCAACACCGGAAGGGCTCCGAATGGACGTGGGAGCCGGAGGACGAGATGCGAGAGCATTACCCGGAACTATTTGCGACTGCGGACTTCAAGGACGAAGTCTACTTCAAGTGGGGGAGAGTTGTAACACTTCAATTCAGATATTTACCTCTTTCCCTTTAAATGCAATTTCATTGCATAATTGGTCCCTTTCATACATTGGGCGTAATTATGAGTACGCTTAGTGTACTGAGGAGGAATGATCGTAGAGGAGAACCACGTACAGGTAGGTATGCAGGGAGTACATGGCAGATGACCAAAACCCTAATTTGCGGACTTGTGACCTATTTAAGCAACCTTTCACCATTTGGACCAAACCCTAATCAGCCTCCACAACCTCATTTCGTCTCTTAAACCCATATTTTCATGAGAGTGTGATTCTTGAGCTTAAGGAGTGTTCTGGTGGCCATTTTAGAGAGAATTCAAGAAAGAGAAGGTGCTAAGCATAATCAAATTATTGGTTGCATCAAACAACTATGAATGCACTAATTTATCCAAACACAAATTATTGGTTGCATAATCAAATATGGTGATTCGTTAACAAATTCTTAGAAATATGATAGGGAGTGTGAAGTTTGTTGTTGTTTTTGCTCTCATTTGGGTCATTTGGTGCTATAGGAATAATGGTATCTTCAACAACAACAAGGTTAAGTGAAGTGCAATTTTATAATGTAAGAATTTCGTATATACCCTTCTTAAGCTTTAAAATATCGTATTTGTCCGGTCTAAAATTTAAATATTGTATTTATCATTCTTAACTTTTAAAATATCATATTTACCCAAATTATTTGTTTAACTATTTTTTATAATCTTTTAATCAAATTTTTTATCATATAATCCTTTTAATTTAAAAAAAATGAATTTACCAAATTGCCCTTCAAAATTAAACCCCTTTTGCATAACCTAGATTGAGTGTACTGCCCCAAATATCCTTACCCTAAGGAGATCGATGCTTCCAAAATACCAAAGTTCATCACCCCATTTTCATCAACATTCATCTTCTTCTGTACGCCTCAAGACATCCATCGACATTTTCAGGTTGCGTTTAATACACTGGTTCAGGTAGTTCCTTTGATTATAATTTTTATGGGTTTCACTCAATCCCAAAATAAACATATAAATATTAATTATACCTAAGAGTCGGTATGTTACATGAGTCTTCTCATTACACCCATGGGTCGAAGGCACCAAGGCCGACACATTATTTTTTATATGATTATAGTAATTGATTATGTTATGATTTGCATTGACTTATGTGAAGACCATGGGGGAAGCCCATGACACTTGGAAAGACCTTAAGGGGAGCCCATGACACTGGGATACAAGACCATGGGGGTAGCCCACGACATTTCAAATGAAGACCATGGAAGGAGTCCATGGAAAACTTATGTTTAGGTGTGCATGGCAATATATGGTTGTGTGTTTATGTGCTTTGGGGAAACTCACTAAGCGTGTGCTTACAGTTTGTTGGATGTTTCAGGTACTTCGGGATCTAAGGGCAAGGGTCCGACATGATGGTGCAGCATGCATTCTCCAATATTTTTCCCCACAAGTTATTATGAACACTCTAATTTTTCTGAATAATATGATTATGTATTGGAATCGTGGAAACAAATGTGATTAGAATCTATAAATATTAAATGGGAATTTTTAATTATTAAATGAAAATTTTTACTTGAATTTTGGGTTGTTACATCTTGCCTTGTGGAGGAGTCATAATGGATAAAATTGGAAACTTTATCCATTAAGTCATTGCAAAGGAGTAGATATGAAGTTATGGGTTTAGATCTGTAAGGATTAAGCTCATAATGAAGAATATCGCTTTCTTCCAAGAACCATGATGTGGCCAAGGGATTGCCACGTCGTGGAAGATTCCTGCATGTCGATTGTTTTGTCCTGACATACCCATGGCATGCCTAAGTGGTTTCCATATTATGATGAGTGTTCCTCCACGACGTGGTGAGTATTCCTACATGACGTGGTGAGTGTTTCTACATGTCGTAGTGAGTGTTGCTTGGTTGACCATTGACATTTGTTGACCGTTGAATTTTGATGCGTTTGACTTTGGGTCAAACTTGAAGGACTTGGAATATTGATTAAGGATTTATTTGTATTTTGTGCCAGTCAGTTCACGGGAGTGATCAGATTAGGAAGTGAGGGTGTTGTTGTTTTTCCTTGAGTCTTTGATTCAAGTGAGTTTCCTCATTATACTATATCTTACAATATATATATCCTTACATGTTAGGATATAGGATTAGTGTCACGGGTTATAGTACCAGGGGTGAGTGATTGTCTAGTTGAGTGCTCTAAGGATTGTATGCAGTCTTGTATGATAGCCTAAGAACTCTTAATTTAGGATTTCTTGCATGTTCTTTGTTTTTGTTGTGGCTCTAGAGTGGGATCATTTGTTCGACAGTCTATCTCACATCCGGTTACATATAGGTATGCATTCATTAGTGATATACAGTAGTGATGTAGAGTATTATATGAGACTCGATATACGATAGTGAGCTGTTAGACAGGTAGACCAGTGTAGATAGTCGTATGTGTTTATGTTCATGTCAGATTGCCTTTTTGATTTATATGTCGACATATCGAGTGGTGGGTTGACCGGTTAAGGCGGTCATACTTTGTATGGTAGACCAAGATACCCAAACAGGCCAGTGGTGTGTTGTAGGGAAGGTGTGGACCAACTGTATGTTGTAGTCATGGACTAGAGGCCCAGGTGAGAAGTCTAGGTGTAATGTGGGCCTCGCAAGGAGGTCCAGTCAAACTAAAGGCTCGTATGTGTGTGTGTATCTGCACTATATGTGTATTGTGGGGTGTGGTATTTTGGGGGAACTCACTAAGCTTTGGCTTACAGTTATACATTAAATGTTTTTCAGGTACCTTTAGTTATCGTGGGAAGGCGAAGGCGTGACTGTACACACTCATCAGCAACATTGGAGATTTTGTATTTATTATATTACTCTGATTTTCAAACAATTGTGTTTTGAAATAAATAAGATATATTAACTTGGGTTTTTATGGAAATGGTGTTTTACCTTAATTTAAAAGGAAATATTTGTTTGTTAAAATGGGATAGTATATAAACTAGTTGAAATTAATTAGAATTAATTGTGGATTAATTTGAGGTACACGGACTAAACGTTAATTGTTCAATAGTTGAATAAAGAGGACATTTTAGAACCCCCTTAGAATGGACGGTTTTGGGAGCCTCCTTGGAAGGTTCTAGACTTGTTTCATTCATCAGATAAGGTGGTGATTTGAATCATGATTAAATCTAATAATAATTTATTCAAATCAGGGTTACCCTATCACCAACTCAACTATATAAATGGGCCTAAGGTAGTTTGAATTTTCGTCCAATCTACTCCTTCTGGAAGGCTAAAGAAATTGTTCTTTCTCTCTCTTTCTCTTTCTCTTCTCTCTCTCTCTCTCTCTCTCTCTCTCTCTCTCTCTCTCTCTCTCTCTCTCTCTCTCGCCTTTCTTTTTAGTTTTAGGGTTTTTGGCTTTTGGGTGTGAAACATTAGAGGTACTCTCCTTTGGGTACTAGTCTTCCAACAAGCAACAAGAGATTAAAGAATCAAGTAGACAAATTGATTTTTCTAAAGATACGTATTTGAATCCCTCTCTTATAGGTTGATTTGCTAGGTTTGAAAGTATGTTGCTATAATAGTAAAACTTAGAATCCTAGGGTGCATGTAGACTTAGCTTTATTATTAAATGCTTTCGTTGTCATAACTAGTGTAGAGATTCATAGAAAACCCAACATGTACATCTAGGATATGAGTCTGTGAGCGTCCCACATTATATCCATGGCGGATTTAACAAACTAGGGGACGTGTAGTCAATGAGTAGGTAGATTTCTAAATAACCTTCATGATTGCACATGTGGGATCAATACCCCTTGTGTGGCTTAAGGTGGATGGTTCCATAATGTCTAGTGTTTTATGTATTGGACAATAGGGGTGGCAGTTTCCTTTATGGAACCAACCATGAGTCATAGTGTAGCCATCAAACTTTTTTGTGAGTTGAGTTTATGATATGGACAAGGGTGGAAATAGTTGCAAATTCATGCTATGTTGTGGTGTAATTCCTCATTTACTCTTTTTGTGTTTTGAGATGAAATGTTGAGTTTTTCTAACCTAATGCTTAGCTTGAATTGTTTTTGGAAACTATGAGAATTATATCCTACTTTATTAAAAATGTTTTAAATTTTGTTAGGTGTGGCTTGAGTAAGTTGATTTCCATCTTCCTACTCTAATAAGTCGACATCCGTCATCTCACTAGGAAAATCCATTGCCTAACTTATTTTGATGTGTTTTCAGATCGAAGACTATGAGGCTAGGATTCAACAAGGACGTTTAGAAGGCTTCGACTTGTGAGGTACTTGAACCTTGTTATGATACCCATAATTGACACCTTGCATTTAGATTAACTTAATTTTTGAAATACTTTTTGGGATCGTTTGTTATCTGCAAAACTTTTAATCTCTGAAATTTTTATTTTAGAACTAAACTAGTTTTAGATGTATCTTTTCATGCGAGGGTTGTTACGGAATGTGTGTCTTAGTGCATGGTTATGGGTTATAGGTTATAATGGTTTAATGCTAATGTTAAAGACGTGGAAGATAAATTAATAAGTTTAACTTCAAACTTTTTTGTTTTTTGTTTATTTACTATATTAAATGTTTAATTTGTTACAAAAACAATTATGCTTTCATTTGAAATCTTTTATGTGAATCGACCATGAAACGCATGTCAATAATGGAGCCTTAAAGCTTGATCTGGACGTAGATGCCCTTACACTTGTGTTTAAAAAGGAAAATGTGGGCTTTTAAAATGTGTGTGGCATTGGAATGACTTCCAGCAGATATTGGCATGTTTCTCGAACTAAAAATCATCGAAAGACCGAATTATAGAACTTGAGCTTCAACTGCAGAATGAGTGACGTGAGCATGAGAAAAAAAAAAAAGAACTTAAAGACCTATCCACATAGATGACAAAAACAAATAACACACTAAATAAAGTATTAGCTCATCTTGCTTCACAAGGAAGGGCGTTACAAAAGTGTCCATCTTATACAAATAAAATATCACCAACATAGGTAAGTGAATTATTCTATTGACAAATTAATCCATTAACATTTAGAAAATGTTACCTATTATTCCTAAGGTCATATTGTTTTTTTATATATTTTGGAGAATTAAATATATGGTACTTGTGTAATAATATGCTTATAGAAAGTGTCCCTATGTGGTACAATTTTAAAATTGTCCTTGTTTCAGCAAAATGAAATTATTACATACAGAATTTTTCCACTTGTCCTTACATTTTGCAAGTAATTTCTATGGAAAATAATGTTGGATCTAAGAAGACACTCCTAATGTTACCATGTCTAAAGTAGTGTAAAAAGAAGTCATAATACTAGTAAGTAATTTATAAATTTCATTATTTTTAATATAGCAAGTTGCAATAACAAAACGTAATGCAAGCACCATCGATTCACTTCAAACTTTGCCTCTTTGTTTTCGATTAATTTTCCATTATTGTTTCCCTGGCATAGCCACCCTAGCTCATCCCACCTCCAAATAAAAATAGAAAGAAAACATGGACATGATTTCTACATATTAATTAGATAATAGCGTCGACTTTGACATTATCAAGTCTATATATACGGTCTATTTTATGTTCTAACATAACTCATTTTTTTTATAGCTACTATAGTGACTGAATATGTTTCCGCAAATAGCTTTTAAGTCGTTTAGATAAAGAACCAATTATTTGAATATGACTTAGAGTTCACAAAGATCCGATATTATATGACTCCACAAGTGCTTTCATTTCTGTAGAAACATTATCTCAAATGGACAACAACAATACAATCCCTCAAAAAATAAAATAAAATCACAAATTTTGTCATGCTCATGGCCACGACGTGAGTTATTTGGAAATACATAAATGAGCACACATTCAACAATGTCGCGAGCAACAATCAAGATCTTGCGAGTGAAATGAAACTTTTTGTTTTCGGTTGGATCAAAATTAGATGTAAAAAAGGAAAATTGTTGAATTGGTAGACTTGCAAAGGTGGATCTTTATTAGGCCAAGGGGCTGTGGCCCCCCTGAATTTTTTGTTACAATTAACCTCTATACTTTAATTTTATACATATTAGACCCAAAAATATAAAATTTTGGTTGTGGCCCTTCCTGCTCATCGATTTTTATACATGTTATATTTCCGGCCTCCAAATCAATTGTCGAAGCTCCGCCCCTGTAGACTTGATACAATTGTCTCACTACAGAATGTTTGAACTTATTGTAATTGTAACATCTCGCTAACCTAGTTTCTAATTAAATCATCTTGATGTTCAAAAAAAAAAAAAAAACAAGTGCATATCTTCCAACTCTATCTTACATCCCAAAGATCTAATTGATGCTACACGTCATTTCCTAAATCATCATAAGGCAAAATATAGAAAGACCAACTTGTTTAGATAGTAATATAAAAAAAAAAAACGCTTATCTTAATTTTTATAGTAAAAAAAAAGTAAATATTTGTCCGTTTACCATTTAAATATGTTGCATTAGCCGATTTACCTATCACTATTACAGAAAAGCACAAAATGTTTTCATACAAGTATAGAAAAAGCCTTTGTCTTTATTTATTTCTTTTAGCAAAACGGATTACTTTTTTTACCGTTTGAATTCAACTTATTTGTAGAGCTTGTAGTTATTCACTACTTCATGTGGGGTTTTATCCAACGTATGAACTATGAAATCATCTAATGCTTATGCAACTTACAAATGTAGCATACCCAATCTTTTGCTGTAATCCACCATACGCAACTTGGTTCTCAGGTTATGCGACTAGTGCATGCTACCCGTATAGACTTGGTTGCAGCCTGAAAATTGTCTAAATGTTGCATAGTCTGGAATTTGACTTTTGAGCTAGACCACTGGCCACGGCAGTAGCAACGAACTAGCCACTAGCCACTCACTAGCCGGTAGGCTACAACAGTTTGGTCGGACTTATTGCCTTGCCAGGCCAATGCCTAATTCTGGTAGCCCAAATGCTTGTTTATTAGTTTTGTCTTGATAGATTTAATTTATAGTTGTTTGGGAATAATTAAGTTTTGATTATTTTATTAAATTTACATTACCCGGAACATTTTGTAAAATGTATTACCATGAAAAACAAAGTAAATCAAAGGTATTTGCTTTTGTAAAATCTAATAGTTTTACGAAAAAATAGTTAAGGAAATAAATTTTATTTGTTTAATACATTTCATGTTCTAGCTAAATAGAACTTAGCTTACGTTTTTTAGTGATTAGTTATCTAGCTTATCATGGATAGTTTATGAAAACGTCAAATAATTAGAGTGTGTTGGTTGTAGAAAATTCTCTAATTTTCCAAGAAAATTTTCATAGAAAATGAAAATTTTAAAAACGTGTTTGGTTTGTTGAATTTTCACAAAATTTCCAGGAAAATGAAATTTTCCAGTTTTCTAAATTGTATTTAAATTAGAAAATGAGTTTTATCACTTTTCCAAAGTTTTCATTTTCTAAAAAAATTTCATGACGTCTTTAGAAAATCGGGTCCATCAACTTCATTCAAACATTATTCTTTGTAAGGTTGGGCCTAGACACACTCAGCAAATAAATAACTTGAATCGATATCTCCATCGTGCAATTCAAGCATAATGTATTCTCCTCTCGCATGTGATTCATCGTCGGAGCGTCGATGCTAGAGCTCCAACTGTTGGACGCCTCATCCCAGCTTCTAATTCGAAGATTACTTCCGATTCATCGCCAGGGCATTGAGGTTTGAAAATTCTTCTAATTTTCTTCTTATTCTCTTCTAGCTTTGACAGTAATTTTGAATAGAATGGAGTATTATTACTTGGGTATTTGTATCATTTGCTTCTTATTCACTTCAACATAGAATGTGGAGGTGTTTGAAGCAAAATTCTAATTAGTAGTTATTTCTCTGTAAAGTCCCCTTTGAACATCCATTTATCGAAACCCAACATTACATTTATCATAATAATGGAACAGAAATAGTGCAACCCAAATGGACCATGCCGGGTCGGGTCAAGTACATCTCAAATATAGTTATTGACTTAGACACCTTATCCAACAGTTATATGGTAGGACAACGATCATTGTGACTGATGTGAAAGATTCTTTAATGTCCAAGGAACTAAAAAGAAAAGTTTTAGTTGAAGAAGAAGTTTCCAGTTCCAGTTTGTTCGCAGGCAGAGGAGGAACATCGGATAGATGTGGAGGTAACAAAGGGATGTCAAGTTCCAAATCTAAAGCTAACATCAAATGTTATAACTGCAAGGAAAAGGGGCACTTCAAAAGAGATTGTCCATTGTTAAAGAAAGGGAACAATGATGTTGGACCAAGCAACAACAATGCTAATGTGGTCCAAGGAAATTCTGATGAAGGGGACGATGGTGAAGTTTGGACAATTTGTACATCTAATTCTATTGATGCTTGGGTATTGGACTCTGGAGCATCCTATCATAAGACATGCAATCGTGACTAGTTCAACTCCTTCAAAGAGTGGAATGGCACAATCAAGATGGGTGATGACTGGGTGAGCAATATCAAAGGCAGCGGCATGGTGCATATCAAGATGCATAATTGTATGGTCAAAAAACTGGATTGCTGGTTCGTCCCAGAGCTTTAGAAGAATTTGATTTCTCTTGGCACTTTGGCGAAGGATGGATTGAAGTATTCTGGAGAGGGTGATTGGTTAAGAGTCTCCAAGGGTGCTCTTGTAGTTATGAAGGGAAGGATGAATACTTATGGGATTTATATTCTGGATGGGCTGTACAATTTGGGGAAC
Source organism: Lactuca sativa (assembly GCF_002870075.4). NCBI lineage: Eukaryota > Viridiplantae > Streptophyta > Magnoliopsida > Asterales > Asteraceae > Lactuca > Lactuca sativa. Next base: position 10,703,514 of record NC_056629.2, read on the forward strand.
GGTGACTGTAACCCCATCCTTGGATCAATATGATGATGAAAGAAAGTTGTGGCACCATAAGTTGGAACAGGTGAGCAAGAAAGGGTTGTTTAGTGGAGATGCAACTGGAAAAGCTGAACCTGGTGAAGCTTGTGTTCAAGAGATAAAAATCAGGGTCAAGTTCAGTTTGGTTCAACACTCAAGAAAGGAGATTCTCGAGTGTGTTCACTCAAATCTATGGGGTCCTTCTCATGTGAAGTCTCATGGTGGATGTCAATACTTTGTGACTTTTATCGACGATTACACAAGGAAGACCTGGGTATATTTTCTAAAGACAAGGGATGAAGATGAAGTGTTTGGATGGTTAAAGGAGTGGAAGATGATGGTTGAGAAACAGATCGGGAACCATGTCAGGTCACTCTGAATAGAAAATGGGTTGAATTTATGCAACGCTTTGTTTGACAACTTCAACAAAACAGAAGGTACAGTGAGGCATCACATTGTACGGTTAACACCATAGCAAAGCAGAGTGGCATAACAAATGAACTAAACACTGGTGGAGCATGCTCAGTGCATGCGATTATCTGCTGATTTATCGGAGCAATTCTAGGCGGAAGCAGTTAATACTGCTTGCTATCTGGCGAATAGATATCCATCAACTGCAATTGATTGTAAGACTCCTCCAGAGGTGTGGTTTGGGAAACCCTCTGAGAACACTGGTTTACGAATGTTTGGATTCTCTACTTATGCTCGTGTGAATGATGGTAAATTGGAGCACAGGGAAATTAAGTGCATATTTCTAGGATATGCATCTAGAGGGATAGGTCGTCGTATGTGGTATACAGAAGATCAAACTCCAAAATTCATTTTTATCAGACATGTGACCTTTATATTTGCTATGTGTAACCAGAGTGGAGGTAGTAAAGTATTGCAGGGAACGATCAGGATGCTATCCAGAAGGTGGAGTTCGAAATAGAAACCCCACACAGTTTTATGATAAATATGGAACAACAGAGTGGCATGGAAAATCATAGACATGAGGAATCCCTTGTTCAACCTAGGGAAGAAGTTTCTGGTGATGTTGATGCTGGGAAAGACAACTTGAAGAAACTTCTGGAGAATGAGTTTGTTATAAATGATTTTGGAGCTGAAAAGAAGATAACAAGATTGGAGATACGGAGTTATAAAAGAGAAGGATGGTTATACAATTTTCATTACTTTGATAAAGTCTTGTGGCCATTCTAATGTGATCATTCCAAACTCATTAGTTCTTCTTTGGTGGTTCGAGGCAATCGGGGAAAAGCTCATTGGGAAGTGGTCAAGTGGATCTTGCGACACTTGAAGATAACACTTGATGTTTTTCTAATGTATGGTGCAAATGCACCACATATGGACTTGGTTGGATTGATAGACTTGGACCATGAAAGTGATCTGGAGATTAGAAGATCATTGGCAGATGGTCTCGTTCACAATCTTCTTATGGAGGTAGAGAAACCTATCATGCTCTAAGAGAGGTTATGTATTTAAAAGTCTAGTACCAAGGTGAATCCGGAGGACATGGTGACAAGGTCGTTGCCCAGAGAGAGGTTCAAGCTTTGCTTAGACTTGGTTGATGTTTGCAGAAGGTAAGCCCTTTTGGCGCTTGATGACAGGATGTGAGAGGAAGTTATTGTTTTAGGTGGAGTTCATAGGATTCTCAAGTCAAGGTGGAGATTGTTAAATGTGACTCGAGCATTTGGATTGTAGCACCCAGTTCCTGGTACGTAAATGTTATTTGAGTATTTCATTTCTTTTAGCCTTGGACTCGGCGAGTCATAGGTCCGACTCGCTGAGTGGATGCGGGACCCGGGACACGTTTAAGTTGGCGACTCGGCGAGTCACAGCTGTTGGATGAAACCCTAAGTTTCAGGGGTTTGCACCCTATTTAAAGGACTTATCCGCCCAGGCCAGCCCCCATTCTCTCCCCAGAAGCTCCAAACCCTCGTTCTAAGCTTGTTCCTTGAGAGTTTGAGGCTATTGTGTGTGTTCTTGAAGGTTTTGAGGAAGAAGGGAAGTAGATCAAGAGGAAGGAAAGGAATCCAGGCATCTTTGCACTCTTTCAGCAGTTCCTTTGAGGTATAACCCGTTTTTCCCTTGTTTCTATGCTTATAACTTCATGTAAGTCATTCTTGAGCCAAACCCCAAGTTTGTATGTGCAAATTACTTCGTAATAGGCTGATCGGCCCTTAGATCTAGGCAAGATTGAGCTCCAGGAGCTCAGATCTGTTAGCTTTATGGCCCCATGTTGCTTGTTCACCCTAGATCTACCCTTTTGAGGCATTTTGAGCCCTAAAATCCATATTGGTGAATATCCACACGTAAAGTTGGAAACTTTATGTGTGATTCGTGTCCTAGAAGTCCAGATCTGTGAATGGCATGGACTGGAATCGAGCAAATCTGTGTATTTAGTGGGTGCATGGCAATGACTCGGCGAGTCGTTCATGTGACTCGGCGAGTCTGTTCGCGAGTCTCCGAGTTTGTCCCCTTTTCGTAGGGTCGAGTGAGCAGTGAGTCACGGGGTGTGACTCAGTGAGTCGGAAGCTAAACTCATCTATGAAGGTACTCGGCAAGTCAATGCCCTGACTCGGCGAGTTCAAGGCAATCTCCTTAAATCAAGAACAGACTCGGCAAGTTGTTCATACAACTCGGCGAGTCTCAGCATAAGTGTTCTTCGGATGAAGATGGACTCGACGAGTTGTTCATACAACTCGGCGAGTCTTAGCATCAGTGTTCATCGGATGAAGATGGACTCGACGAGTTGTTCATAAAACTCGGCGAGTAGGATGAAGGACTTGAATATTGGTTAAGAAGGTAAACCCGTCGAGTCGTCGCCTAACTCGACGGGTAGGATCAGGATTCAGGGCAGTCGTTTGGATAGGGACTCGGCGAGTTGGAAAGCCAACTCGGCGAGTCGGGTCAACTGAAAGTTGACTCTGACTTTGACTTAGGGCATGGTCAGGGGTAAAATGGTCTTTTTACCCAAAGGTCAGTGCGCAGTGTTTGATTGGGTATATTGTGGGAATTGCAGCCGGAGGATTTCCGGAGCAGCAGCAGCAGCAGTAGGCAGTCAGTTCTCGATCAGATCAGCAGCTACTTCGAGGTGAGTTACCTTCTAATAGCGGTGGGCCTAAGGCCACAACGCCGACCCACCAGTAGGAGACGTATGATAGATGATTGTCTTTGTGATATCATCTAGGATAGCTACTACCTTATATGTTATATGCTAGCGTGATATGTTGTATGTGATAGTAGTCGAGTTCGGTCGCTAGGACCGAAGGGTAGTCAGACACCCCAGATACGTCTGACAGAATATGATGATATGTTTGCATGCTGGCTTGTTATGTTATATGCGATAGAGGTAGTACGAGGGGACCAGTCCCTGTGGTCGGTTGTTAGGACCGATGGGTAGTCAGCACCCCAGAATGGCTTGACATGGGTAGTCAGTACCCCAGAATGGCTTGACATGGGTAGTCAGCACCCCAGAATGGCTTGACACGGATAGGACGGCACCCCAGAACGGCCGTACCGGGTAGTCAGGCACCCCATAATAGCCTGGCAGTATGTATGTTACGTGTTTGTATGGTATGTGGTACGATGGGGGAACTCGCTAAGCTTTGTGCTTACAGTTTTTAGTTTTGGTTTCAGGTACCTCCTCAGCTAGGGGAAAAGAGCCGGCGCGGTAGCAGCATGTCACACACACTCTCTGGTTTCCCATTTACGAGCTTCACTGGGATTTGTACTCTGATATTTTGATTGAATGTATGAATTGGCTTTCGACATGGTTCACTTTGTGTTATGATTTGATCAAATGATGTGTTTAGTTATTAATATTTGCTAAGGTAATGTTTTTAAAACAAAACTTTTGGTCGTGAAAATTGGGTCGTTACAAGTTGGTATCAGAGCCCTGGTTTGAGGGATTCGGACGCACATTCGGGAGTGTCTGAACTCAAATCGAGGGATTAAAAGATTTTCTAAAAGAAAATGTTTTCTAAAATTAAGAAAAGAGTTGTGAGAAAGAACGAAGTGTGTGATGTGCGCGACCGGCCGATCTCAAGTAAGTATCCCCAAAGTACCCATACAAGTTTATGTTATGTTTATCAGCTTTTGTAGAACAGCATGCTAGAATAGGACTAAGGATCTAGGAGTGATGCCTTATGTGCCTGCTTTATGTGTTCCAGTTGTATGGGAACTTGCATGCTAGTAGTTGAGTAAACAATAAGTAGGATAGCCTGCTTAGGTTATGCCTGGTAGTATGAGCTTAGCACTTTATGCTAGCTCAATTCCTGAGAGTAGATAGAGTTAATTGAGATTGTTACCCTTATCTGAATGCTGCTTGCTTCGTGCTACGTGGGACTCTGAATAATGGGAGTTAGCCATTAGGCGAATGCGTCACGTCACATGTGATCAGGGTTGAATAATCTTAGAGTGCCGGATTTGATCCTACTGCGCAGCTCTTGTTTGAGTCCAACCGTTGTAGGGACGAGTCGGGTACTCGAAGGATTATCTGAGCCTCGTCACATGTGATGGTATTCGGGTAATGGCTAATTGGCATTACAAGGAGGCCTGCAGCAACTGAGGACTGGTTAGAGTGGAACTAGAGATTTCCCTAGGGCAAGCCTAGGATGAGTATAGCAGTAATCAGCAGTAGTGAAAGGGATCTGGTGGAGTCGAGGCATTCCTTGAAGAAGGTACGGATAGATGTGGAAGGTAGTATGGGTCCATACTACTGAAAGCAGAGGATCCGTACCCGAACCAAGGATGGCCAAGATAAGACCAGGGAACTGGTAAGTAGATGTGATCCCTCAGGGAGTATCAGTATCACTAATGATTGTTGTGATGTATTGCAGAATGGTGGTACTTCGATCGAGGCCGGTAGATGGCGGTTCAGGAGAGGGGTCAGGTTCGGGATCAGGATCCGAGCCGGTGGATGAGGGACTACGCGAGTTCATCACGTCAGAGATCACCAGGGGTATCCTTGAGTTGACTCCCATTATCTTTGGGTCGATCAAGGAAGGGATCATCGAGTTGATGGAGGATCGCCTCAGGGCGTTCAGGAGCGACATGGCATCTGGCCAGTCGGGATCTCACACACTGTCCTTTAAGGACTTCAGGGGCAGTGGTGCGTCGGATTTCCATGGGGGTGAAAGACCCCATTGCTGCCAGGCGATGGATTGCAGACATCGAGTCTGCCCAGTTGACTAGCTTCTGCCCCAAGGGGTCGAAGGTGAGGTATGCAGCAGGATGTTTACGGGACCGAGCCCGGGATTGGTGGGAGTCAGTGGGTGACTCGTTGGGAGCCTCAGCTATCGAGGCTATAACCTGGTCGAACTTTGTGACCAGGTTCAGGGCAGAGTTTGCGCCGGCGGTCGAGCTTCAGCAGCTGGCCAGGGAGTTTCTTGACATGAGATAGACGACGAAGACTGTGGCGGAGATCACCGCCAAGTTCCGGGAGAGGGCTTTGTTGGTGCCCCAGTATGCCGGTGACGAGGACATGAGGAGGACTCGTTACCATGATATGCTACGAGCTGACATCCGGGAGCATGTTAGTTTTTCAGCTTGCCTTACCTTGGACTCTATGATTGCCAGGGCGAGGGAGAGGGAGATAGATTTGGAGCACATCCGGAAACGGAAATTGGAGGAGGGACAGGCAGGAGGGGCTTCGGGGAAGAAGCCCAAGGGATCAGATGGTAGGCCGAAAGGCCAGTCAGGACCGAGCCGCTGCAGGAAATGCGGCAGGCCGCACGAGGGGGCGTGCAGGATGGGATCATCAGGCTGCTACAAGTGCGGCATGTCCGGGCACATCAGCAGGGATTGCACTGCTCCGGCAGCAGTTATTCAGTCTGTGTTTTCACTGCAACTAGAGGGGCCACAAGAAGGCCAATTGCCCCCAGTTGACAGTTTCAGCGCCAGTGAAGGCGCCAGCTCCAGCGACCCTGCGGATCACGGATGGCCAGCAGGGCAAGTCAGAGGCTCCAATGGTGAGGAGCCGAGCATTTCAGCTGACTACCGAGGAGGCACGCGCCGCACCCGATGTGGTGACGGGTATGATTCTTTCCCTCTATCTTATTTTTATAATGTTATGTTGTTGATATGTGCTCTGTATGTATACGTATGCATTAGGATCATTCCATATGAATGGCCTCCCAGTTCAGGTGTTATTTGATTCGGGTGCGTCCCGATCATTCGTTTCCCTTGCGCTTAGCAAGAAGTTTCATGAGCCATCAGGCGAGTTAGATTGCCCTTTGGAGGTGGAGATTGCTGATGATCGATCGGTGCGAGCATCGATGGTATTTCGAGATTGCGTGTTGCGTTTGTTCGAGGAGCGCTACTTGGTAGATTTGGTTCCCATACCGTTGCGTGGGAACAAGGTGATTATAGGCATGGATTGGCTGAGCCCTAATGGGGCTGTGATAGATTGTGCGCAGCAGCTAGTGCGGGTCAGGACCCCAAGCGGGGGGGAGTTAGTGATTCATGGTGAGAGGCCCCAGTATGGACCCGCTGTATGTTCAGCAGCGAGGGCTAGGCGCTACTTTCAGCAGGGATGCGCAGGATATGTCGCGTATGTGATGGATACCCGGGAGGCGGGTAAGGCGACAGTGAGCGAGGTTCCGGTGGTCCGGGACTTTGCAGATGTTTTCCCAGAGGAGCTTCCTGGGATACCTCCGGAGCGACAGGTGGAGTTCAGGATTGACCTTGTTCCTGGTGCGGCTCCGATAGCCAAGGCACCGTATCGGTTGGCTCCTCCCGAGATGCAGGAGTTGTCTACGCAGCTGCAGGAGCTGCTAGACAAGGGATTTATTCGTCCGAGCAGTTCGCCCTGGGGAGCCCCGATTCTGTTTGTGAAGAAGAAGGACGGGTCACATCGGATGTGTATAGATTATCGGGAGCTGAACAAGGTAACGGTGAAGAACCGTTACCCGCTTCCGAGGATTGATGACCTCTTTGACCAGCTTCAGGGAGCATCTTGGTTCTCCAAGATTGATTTGCGTTCGGGTTATCATCAGATGAGGGTCAGGGAGGAGGATATGCAGAAGACCGCGTTTCGGACGCGCTATGGCCATTATGAGTTCGTGGTGATGCCGTTTGGGCTCACCAATGCTCCTGCCGCGTTCATGGACCTCATGAACCGCGTATGCAGACCGATGCTGGACCGGTCTGTGATAGTCTTTATCGATGATATCTTGGTTTATTCCAAGACTCGGGAGGAACATGAGGAGCATCTGAGAGAGGTGTTAGAGACCCTGAGGAGGGAGAGCTTGTATGCCAAGTTCTCCAAGTGTGAGTTTTGGTTGCGTGAGGTGCAATTTCTTGGACACCTCGTCAATCAGAACGGGATTCTGGTCGATCCGGCCAAGGTCGAGGCCGTGATGAGATGGGAGGTTCCGAAGTCTCCATCTGAGATTCAGAGTTTCCTGGGATTGGCAGGCTACTATCGGAGATTTATCCAGGATTTCTCCAAGATAGTCGTACCCCTGACGCGGCTGACGAAGAAAGTCGTGGTCTTTCGGTGGGGACCCGAGCAGCAGGCTGCATTTGAGACGCTGAGACAGAGATTGTGTGAGGCGCCGATCTTAGCCCTGCCAGAGGGCGTAGAGGATTTTGTGGTTTATTGTGATGCGTCCATTTCTGGGTTGGGCGCGGTACTGATGCAGAGGGGGCATGTCATTGCCTACGCTTCGAGGCAGCTCACGCCTCACGAGGCGAACTACCCGACGCACGATTTGGAGTTGGGGGCGGTGGTCTTTGCCCTCAAGATTTGGCGGCATTACCTCTACGGGGTTCGATGTACCATCTACACTAACCGCAAGAGTTTGAGGTACCTCATGGATCAGCTGAATCTGAACATGAGGCAGCGTCGATGGTTGGACGTGGTGAAGGATTATGACTGTGAGATCCTTTACCACCCGGGGAAGGCCAATGTGGTGGCCGATGCGCTTAGCCGCAAGGCGGCGCCGATCAGGGACGTTTGCATGAGGATGACCATGGTGACTCCCCTGTTGGAGCAGATTCGGGAGGCTCAACAGGAGGCTATCAAGGAGGAGCATCGGAAGAGCGAGCATGTGATGGGTCAGGTTTCCTCCTTTGATTATGATAGCCGAGGACTTTTGACACTACACCGTAGGGTGTGGGTGCCGTATCACGGAGGCGTGCGCCAGATTTTGATGGAGGAGGCGCACAAGTCCCGATTCTCTATTCATCCCGGGGCGACGAAGATGTATAGGGATCTTCGTCTAGACTATTGGTGGCCCTGCATGAAGCGGGATGTGGCATGGTATGTCGAGCGATGTTTGACCTGCAGGAAGGTCAAGGCCGAACATCAGAGACCGCATGGCAAGATGCAGCCGTTGGATATTCCACTGTGGAAATGGGAAGATATCACGATGGATTTTATCACGAAGCTTCCCAGGACCGCATGTGGAGTGGATTCGATTTGGGTCATCGTGGATAGATTGACCAAGAGTGCTCACTTTATTCCGATTCAGGAGAGCATATCGGCCGAGAAATTGGCCGACATCTATATCAGGGAGATTGTGGCACGGCATGGGGTGCCAGTATCGGTGATCTCGGACAGGGATGTGCGTTTTACTTCCAGGTTTTGGAAGAGATTCCATGACGAGTTGGGCACTCGTCTGCATTTTAACACTGCCTTTCACCCGCAGACGGATGGGCAGAGCGAGCGGACCATCCAGACTCTGGAGGATATGCTGCGGGCGTGCGTGCTAGACTTCGATGGTAGCTAGGATACCTATCTTCCCCTGGCCGAGTTCTCCTACAACAACAGCTATCACGCGAGTATCGACCGCCCTCCATTCGAGATGTTGTACGGACGAAGGTGTAGGACCCCGATATGTTGGGGTGAAGTTGGCCAGAGGGTCATGGGGAGCACCGAAGTGGTGCTCAAGACGACCGAGAGGATCCAGCAGGTCCGGAGCAGGCTTCAGACTGCTCAAAGTCGGCATAAAAGTTATGCCAACAAGCGTCGATCCGATTTGGAGTTCCAAGTCGGGGATATGGTTCTCCTGAAGGTGTCGCCCTGGAAAGGCGTCATTCGATTCAGGAAGCGGGGCAAGTTGGGCCCGCGATTCATCGGACCATTCAGGGTCGTAGCCCGGGTGGGCAAGGTAGCGTATAGGTTGGATCTGCCAGCCGAGCTCAGCCAGATCCACAGCACTTTCCATGTTTCTCAGTTGCGAAAGTGCCTAGTGGACGATTCTGCAGTAGTACCTTTGGAGGATATTCAGGTGGATGACAGTCTGAATTACATTGAGCGCCCAGTCGCAATCCTCGACAGGAAGTCGAAGGATTTGAGGAACAAGAAGGTGGAGCTAGTGAAGGTGCAGTGGCAGCACCGCAAGGGTTCGGAATGGACTTGGGAGCCGGTGGACAAGATGATGGAGCATTATCCCGAGCTGTTTCAGGATCGAGCAGCAGACTTCGAGGACGAAGTCTAAAATAAGTGGGGGAGATTTGTAGCACCCGGTTCCTGGTACGTAAATGTTATTTGACTATTTCCTTTCTTTTAGCCTTGGACTCGGCGAGTCATAGGTCCGACTCGCCGAGTGGATGCGGGACCCGGGACACGTTTAAGATGGCAACTCGGCGAGTCCATATCCTGGACTCGACGAGTCACAACTGTTGGATGAAACCCTAGGTTTCAGGGGTTTGCACCCTATTTAAAGGACTTATCCGCCCAGGCCAGCCCCCATTCTCTCCCCAGAAGCTCCAAACCCTCGTTCTAAGCTTGTTCCTTGAGAGTTTGAGGCTATTGTGTGTGTTCTTGAAGGTTTTGAGGAAGAAGGGAAGTAGATCAAGAGGAAGGAAAGGAATCCAGGCATCTTTGCACTCTTTCAGCAGTTCCTTTGAGATATAACCCGTTTTTCCCCTGTTTCTATGCTTATAACTTCATGTAAGTCATTCTGGAGCCAAACCCCAAGTTTGTATGTGCAAATTACTTCGTAATAGGCTGATCAGCCCTTAGATCTAGGCAAGATTGAGCTCCAGGAGCTCAGATCTATTAGCTTTATGGCCCCATGTTGCTTGTTCACCCTAGATCTACCCTTTTGAGGCATTTTGAGCCCTAAAATCCATATTGGTGAATATCCACACGTAAAGTTGGAAACTTTACGTGTGATTCGTGTCCTAGAAGTCCAGATCTGTGAATGGCATGGACTGGAATCGAGCAAATCTATGTATTTAGTGGGTGCATGGCAACGACTCGGCGAGTCGTTCATGTGACTCGGCGAGTCTGTTCGCGAGTCTCCGAGTTTGTCCCCTTTTCGTAGGGTCGAGTGAGCAGTGAGTTACGGGGTGTGACTCAGTGAGTCGGAAGCTAAACTCATCTATGGAGGTACTCGGCGAGTCAATGCCCTGACTCGGCGAGTTCAAGGCAATCTCCTTAGATCAAGAACAGACTCGGCGAGTTGTTCATACAACTCGGCGAGTCTCAGCATAAGTGTTCTTCGGATGAAGATGGACTCGACGAGTTGTTCATACAACTCGGCGAGTCTTAGCATCAGTGTTCATCGGATGAAGATGAACTCGACGAGTTGTTCATAAAACTCGGCGAGTAGGATGAAGGACTTGAATATTGGTTAAGAAGGTAAACCCGTCGAGTCGTCGCCTAACTCGACGGGTAGGATCGGGATTCAGGGCAGTCGTTTGGATAGGGACTCGGCGAGTTGGAAAGCCAACTCGGCGAGTCGGGTCAACTGAAAGTTGACTCTGACTTTGACTTAGGGCATGGTCAGGGGTAAAATGGTCTTTTTACCCAAAGGTCAGTGCGCAGTGTTTGATTGGGTATATTGTGGGAATTGCAGCCGGAGGATTTCCGGAGCAGCAGCAGCAGCAGTAGGCAGTCAGTTCCCGATCAGATCAGCAGCTACTTCGAGGTGAGTTACCTTCTAGTAGCGGTGGGCCTAAGGCCACAACGCCGACCCACCAGTAGGAGACGTATGATAGATGATTGTCTTTGTGATATCATCTAGGATAGCTACTACCTGATATGTTATATGCTAGCGTGATATGTTGTATGTGATAGTAGTCGAGTTCGGTCGCTAGGACCGAAGGGTAGTCAGAAACCCCAGATACGTCTGACAGAATATGATGATATGTTTGCATGCTGGCTTGTTATGTTATATGCGATAGAGGTAGTACGAGGGGACCAGTCCCTGTGGTCGGTTGTTAGGACTAATGGGTAGTCAGCACCCCAGAATGGCTTGACATGGGTAGTCTGTACCCCAGAATGGCTTGACACGGGTAGGACGGCACCCCAGAACGGTCGTACCGGGTAGTCAGGCACCCCAGAATAGCCTGGCAGTATGTATGTTACGTGTTTGTATGGTATGTGGTACGATGGGGGAACTCGCTAAGCTTTGTGCTTACAGTTTTCAGTTTTGGTTTCAGGTACCTCCTCAGCTAGGGGAAAGGAGCCGGCGCGGTAGCAGCATGTCACACACACACTCTCCGGTTTCCGCATTTACAAGCTTCACTGGGATTTGTACTCTGATATTTTGATTGAATGTATGAATTGGCTTTAGACATGGTTCACTTTGTGTTATGATTTGATCAGACGATGTGTTTAGTTATTAATATTTGCTAAGGTAATGTTTTTAAAACAAAACTTTTAGTCGTGAAAATTGGGTCGTTACATGGATCATGTTAATGGAGCATGTGGATCATGTTCATGGAGCATCTGGATCATGTTCATGGGGCATTTAGAGCACTTGGAAGTCAATGGAGCACTTGGGGTTCATAGAGCATGTAACTAAGGAATGGATCATCTAAGAAAGGAATGGATCGTCTGAAAAAGGAACAAATCAAGTGCCAAAGGAACGAATCGTATAGAAGGGGGTTTGGAAACTTGGAAGAGGTTTGGATCACGTGGGAGTGATATGGAGCAACAAGGGAACTTTGTTGTGTCATATGTTGAAGGGATGTACCAAAAAGGATGTTGTTGCGCCAAGGGCATTCCTTCTTGCGCCATTATGCTCCATCTTGCTCCATGATGGGTTCCTCTTGCGCCATGAGGATCATTCTTGCGCCATGGGGTACTCCTGTTGAGCCATGGAGTATGCTATTGCGTCATTCATGACCTTGTTGTGACATGTATGTTCCTGTTGCGCCAAGATGGTGTTGTTTCTCCAATCTTGATGTTCTTGTGCCACATTTGAAGCCTGTTACGCCATCCATACACTTGTCGCGCCATCATGGTACAAGTTGGACCATCTTGGTACTTGATGAGCCAAGTATGCTATGAAGTCCTCTATGATGCTTAAGATCGTTCAAGGCTGCTCAGAAGTTGGTATTTCTCAAGGATTACACCATGTTGTGTCACCATGATGGATGTTGGGCCATTAGTGTTCATGATGTGCCACTTGTATATCATGATGCTCCATTATGGCACATGGTGTTCCATCATGTGTGTTACTGATGTTCATGGGTTGTATGAAATGGATGAATGTTCCAGAAGATGTTGTATGGCGGATTGTGATTGGTTGTCACTATTAATAGGCCTATGGGCCAATAGGCTTGGCCCATTAGGGTTTTAGGTCTGATCCTTTAAGTATAAATAGGGATGCATACAGAGTCATTTGAAGTGTCTTGTGTCTTGTATCTTGTATCCTTAGTAGGTAGGACGAATCTTTGGTGAATTGTACTTGTAACCTCTTTTTGAGAACTATGAAATGAAAAATACTCCCCTCATGCCCGTGGACGTAGGTCACCTTGACTTAACCATGTAAATATTGTGTCTTCGTATGCTTATAGTTTTGCTTATTATCCGCATTACTTCCTAACAATGGTCATCAGAATTTGGCAAGTGACATCAGATTTGTTCTAAGTCTTGACAAGTATCGCCTGTTTTCCCTAACATTTATGTATAAAAGGGAAGAGATGTTTATAAAAAAATTCACATTCTTTTATACTTATAAAGCCATGAACTTTTAGTTAAAACACAAAAGTATTTAAGTCCAAATCGATGTACATGACTTTAGATATCATACATTATGATATAAACCATGATACTTATATTGGAATAATATTTTTTTCTCAAAATAAATAATTTCCAATTAATTGCAAGAATTATAATTATTTATCAAGAATCAAATTCTTATAAATAATATATTTATATCAACTTGTTGTTTGTGTGACATTTTAAGATCATATGTTATTAGCAAATATCATTCTAAGATGATTCTTAAGCATATAGATCAAAAAAATCTTCCACCACCACAAGTTTCATTGTAGATTGAAATATGCGATGGTGAACGTCTAGTAACATTTAACTACCCCTAACAACACAGGATGAAGTATCAACCAACAACATCCAATTCCCCAAAAATTCAAAGCTTCAATTGATGTATAAGGTAAGTTATTAGTTATCTCTTCGTTGCAGATATCATGTTGAACATGAGATATGGATCACAATTAATCTCATTTGGTATTCAACTTTTAGTAAGACACCTTAGATATGTAGCTCTCACCATATAAGACGAACAAATTCTATCTTGACTAGATACGCCTCTTGTATAGTTCATATTATGCCTTATAATGGTCTTTATAACTGTGTGGTCAAAGAATAACATTTTACTATATCAAAGTATATATTCCTACAGTCAAGTTCCAAATATGTGTCTCAGGTTTAAGGATACAAGATATTATATTTATCTCTGGCAAGTACCTACGAACTTGGTTACAACGTTTTACCTACTTTTATCTTATGAAAATCAACCAATACGATTCATATTAGTCTTACTTAATAGTTGTTCTCATAATTCTGACCAACTATGGACTTTTAGAATAACTACATTATTTATAGATTAAAAATATTAAAACACATTACAACAAGTATTACTAAAAAGATAATATCCCAATATATCAAAACAATATAATAATTATTGTTACAATGTTCCAATATTCAAATATTAGATTCAAATCAAATCTTATTACTAGAATAACTAAGTCTTAGAGCCCAAACATGACATTTTATGCTTAGCTTATGAAAAGACTTTGTGAATAGGTCCAACTTAATTTTAATTTGTATGAACTCTATATCACTTCTATTAATAAATATAGCCATCTATTTATTTAACTTTATTCCAAATATAGTTAAATGCATGGAGAATGTGATTAGTGTTCTGATGTGACTTAGAAGCCACATTCAAAATGAACAAAATTTGTCTATACCACATAAAATAGACAAGTTGCATAAATAACGTTAAATTTATTCGAGTGAAAATACCATGTGGTGTAGTCATCATCCATAAGCACTATTTATTGTGAAAGAGATGCATGTTGTACACTATATAGTTTAATGCCAACAAACACTAGGGCCCAATGCACTAACAACTTTAACAACCTTCTGACTAGAATAACACATAACTCCAATATAAATAAGCCTTCATAGACCTAAAACCAATGATAATATCCACAAACAGGACTACTGAAAATGGTTTGACCAACTCTTTGACTATTTGTCGAATATTTCTTTGTAATGATGATTATGAGCAAGTAATTGAACTTAAAAGCTTTTTTCCGACAATAGGAAGGAGGAATCATCATAAAGAAAAGCTAAAAACTAGTTGTCATTGACATGATGTACAACATCAGAACAATCATAATATATATACAACTATACAAGAGTAAATTACAATCTTAGTCCCTGTGTTATATCACTTCTTTTTGGACATTGTACAAAACTTCACCTTTTTATTTTTATTTTTGCTTTTTTGATCCGCATTTCATTGTTTCTTAGCCCTTTTCTTCCCTGACTCACATGGCGTTTAGAAATCGGATTTAACCCAATGTAAAATGACCATTTTGTCATTATAGAACAGATTCCAGAAACATAAACTGCTATGAGACAGCATCATTGACACAACTTCTTCACTTCAACATAGAATAGAATCCTGAAACATAAACCGAATTGACTGTTCTTGTTTTCTCAACAGATTCTCTATCTATGCAGCCTCACAGCAATCAAATGGTTAAAAAAAAAATAGTTTACTCATTGATTACTTAAAGAATTCATATATAATAACTCGAGCATGGATATGAGGTTGCATCATTCAAGCATATTCTTCCCTTCAAGATAAAACAAAATGAAGATAGATTCACATTTTGACAATATTTTTTGGGTTAATTGCAAAAAATAGAAACATGCTTCCATTTATTTGTTTGTTATAGCAATATCATCCAAATACAAAGCAAGTGTCACTGATACAATTAAGTAGATTTTTAAAAGCACAATACCCTGATAATAACAAATTTTGAAAGTACAATGCTATAATCAGATAGATTTTACAAAGTACAATGTCTTAATTAGAAAAAAGTCAGAATAACGATGCTATAACTGAAACTAAACGAAAGTAAGATGCTATGGTTTTTTAAAAAAAAAGGTACAATAGCTATGTCTTGCTTTTTTTCCATTAGATACTTAGATCATCATTGCAAAAGACACGTTTTGATAGAATTTGAATTAGATGATTTAAAAAACTGCTATGATATTTTCACAACTTTGGAGTAACATACAATTTGTTATCTTCTTTAGTATCACAACGAGCAAAGAACTTCTGTACAGAAATCTCTACACGAAACTAAGCACTCAAAAAACAAACCTAAAAAGTAACAATAAAATGTAAACTTAAATACATTACCAGGAAACTCCTCTTGTAAACCGCAAGATCAAAACTCTAACATCCAACAAGATTCACAAAAGTTGTTATTTTGTATGCTTTGATCCACTTAAATAAACTTGAGATTGAACAACTGTTCTTCCAATTTTGAATCCAGGTACAACTGTAAACCCCACCTTTGATAAACCCTTGTCATGATGATATTTATCTTTTTTTGTTACATCTTCCATGTAAACCATTGAAAAGTCAACCCCTTTTTCCACTTGAAAGATCTCAACAGGTGGAGTAAATGATCGTGCCAGTTTATGAAGTAACCACATTGAGCTAGACATATTAACAAATGCTTCATAGAATACGCTTAAAGACTTCCATGAATCCAAAACCTCCTTCTTTATGTCAAAATTCTTGAATATTGAAGACTCCATTGTTGGATGCACAAGTTCTTCGTACTTTCTTTCACAGTATTTTGAGAAAGGGAAACTAGGGTTCTTGTTTAATGTCTCTAATGGGTTAACTGATACGTGATCAAATAGTTCCATTGAGTTATCAGAAGATTCACTTCCGATCACACCAAAATTTTCGGAATCAAAACCTTGAAACATACCCAAAGAGACATATGATAGAAAGGCGTAACGGTTATGCCCCTTTCTTGCGTACGTAACGTCAGGATGAACGTAATTAGCTGCTAAATCTAAATCCCACCCTGCTTTTTTCATCAACTGGATCAAAAGTTTTGTGAACTGATGTGAAGATCGACAGGCGTCACGTAACATTGAATCGAAAACCCTAATTGTTGGCAAAAACCCATTTGGGGGTTTTAAGTTTTTCGACAATTTGATTGATAGTTTGGAATTACACTCCTCGATGCCCGCCAATTGCTTCTTTAACATCGAAACCTTGTCGCCTTTCCCGTCGATATCTGACTGCAATCTATTAAACATGGTTTCTAAAGCTCTTAATTTGTTCTGATTCTCGTTAACCTGAGCTTCCAAACAAGACCCAGTTGTGAAATCAAGATTAAAATCCGGATTCTTTCGAGAATCTATATACAATCCCCTCAAATCGTATAATTTCTGAAGTTGATTCACTAAAGCTTTATCATTAATCATAATCCCTTCTTCATCAAACGGCACATGGGCTGTTTGTAATTGAAGATACGAAGCTTCGAAAGATGAAATCACAGCGAAAACAGATGAAATTAGATAGTTACCAAAGTGGGTATTGAAGGGTTGTATGATAGAAGCAGAAACACTTTGATTTTGACTTTTCAAATTCAAATCAGGTTTGATGATGATGACTTTCTGATCGGTGATGAAGTCTTCGGTGGAGTCAAGAAGAGTGAACCCATCTTCAGTATCGGAGACGGCAGCTGATACAGCGGCGGAGTTGGCGGCGGATTCTTCTTCTTCGGTGAAGAATTCGAAGGTTTTCGCTTTGAATGCAATTGCAAACTTTTGAAACATTTCTGAGATTTGAGGGGGTTTTGAAGTAGCTGCCGCTCCCAATTCCATTTCGATCTTTGTTCTTCTTCACATAATCATATCATGATTTCTATAAAACTCATGTGAATGATCTAGAGGTGTGTATGTATGAATCTTTTAACTTTGAGGTGGTGGTGTGGTAGAGAGAGAGAGAGAGAGAGAGAGAGAGAGAGAGAGAGAGGGTTAACAGTGGTGCCTTGGATGTCTTAGAAGGAAGGTATGAGTATAGAGAGAGATAGACAGAGTATTCTTTTCATTAAACTTTTTATTAAATTCTTTATTATGGAAAATGTAAAGCCGTTTAAACATTACGAATTTGATTATTAATAATTTTTATTGAACTACCAAAGTCAACATTTATGTTTTTCAAGAAGCATCTAGAACTTAGTCTTTGCAAATTGATTTTTATAATTAGAATTGAAAGATTTAGCATGACTGTATTTTTTTTCTTGAACGGCGATATTTTATTAGTTTTTTTTTTCTTGAAGGGCGAAATTTTATTAGATCCCCTAGCAAGCATTTGGAGAGTAGAAGGAAAGGAAATCATACAAAAGTTTAAACAACAACAAATATAAAAATACACCAACTTCACCGATTCAAATAAAACCATTTTCTTTTATTTTTAATTAATTAAAAATAAATCGTCTTAAATAATGTCTTCAGTCACCCGAGAAGGAGAGGAAGAAACCTTGCTGAAGATCAAATCATTTTTCTAGCCTAATGAACTAAAGAGAAGACAAAAACATAACATGAACTAATTTCCTCTCAATTAGAATGGGACAATAATCATGAGACATGGAAATAAGCTGCTCCAGATTGGTAACCTTTGTTTAGTCCATATCACACTAGGATTAGAAAAGAACCCAAACCTCTATCACCTAGGTATATTACATCAAAGGTGTAAAGAAGGTGTAAAGAGTCTTGAAGACTCATCTACCAAACGTGAAGCCTCACTTCTAGGAGAAGATAGCCTCACTCCTCTTTTTTCAAGCTACACCTTAGAAAGTAAACAATTAAGAATTGTTCTCCAGCCAAAAAAAAATTTGATTTTGATGGGGACTCATTTTTTCTAGAAGTGTTTTTGTAACACTCCGTTTTTGCTTTATTATTTCAAGATAGGGTTAAAATAATAATACGATAGTTATATAATCAAAAACTAATTTTTTAAGGCTTGACAAATGAATGAAATAAATAAAAGGCATTTTATAGATGCAAATGGGTTATTGTGTTATTTTTGTAAATCTATTTTTTTTTTCAAGGAACGAGGGTAGATTCCGTCAAAAGACCAAACCTTAGAGACTCTTCCTCCTAAATTCAGAAAGCTATAGCTCATTTAGTACCTTCATTTATCTTTTTTTGATACCTCTCGATCACAAAAGAACCTAAGATTACTTTAAAGGATCATGATTTTTGAATAATATCAATATTTTCGAGCATAATATTTTCGAAGATGTTCATGATTCTCAAAGCATGTTAATATTTTTGAAGATACAGTTTACAAGATTTTTAGTACAAGAACAAATAATAACATACTTCTATTTATACAAAACGACTTTGAGAAAAAATAATTTTTTCAAAGATTTTCAAAGATACATTGTATTACGACTATTAAAATAAAATTTCGAAGCCACGAAAATATTATGAAAAGCCACCGCCTTTATTACTTATTTTAAATAAAGGGACTATTTAAGAAAATGATTTTCAAAAATATTATGGTTTTTATACTTTCTAAAATAATAGTACATTTTAAGAAATCCAAATTTTGGAAGATCATAGTCATATGACTCATATTATAATAGTTTCAATAAAATGGTTATGAGACCGGAGTCCCGACCATTATACTTTAGAGGTCTTATACGAAAATCAAATTGGCTCAATAAAAACATTTCTCGTAAAATGTTATGATGTAATTTATTACGGCTAAATTCAAAATTAAAGTTTATAATAAGGGGAAAATGACATATACGTCCTATCAAGTTTTTAGGGTTTACTTTTTTAGTCCCTAAACTATTTTGATGGCTTTATGAGGGAACCAAGTCTTTTTTGTCGGGTCGATTAAGTCCTTGTGGCCAAAGTGAAAGGGGTCACCCGGTTGCCCCTTTGCCACATTGGCATTTGTTGACCAATTCCCCTAAATTGACTTTGAATTTTTCCAATTTGTTGACCAAACTTGTCACATCACCAACTATGCTCTGTTTGAGTTCTTTAATTTGGAGAGTTCAAGGAGGCTTCTTTGATGAGGATGCTTTTGATTAGCCGTCACTCCATCAAACCCTATTCATCACAAAATCAAATCTCAAGGAAATTAAACCATGCTCTCATTTGTCTAGCAGAAAATGTGAAAGGAAAAGGGTCAAGGCGGATCAACGGCTTCAGGGGGTGCTTGTCTTTGAAGTCGACCGGTAAGGTGGAGGGTGGGACAGAAACCGATTTCCGGAGATCAAGCTTTTAAATCGACGTTGTAGAGACTGAAAACGATAGCAATAGCCGTAGGGCAATCCCAAGTGGGAGTAGTAACTTAGAGCCTGCAAATCCAACAAAAATCAACAAAAAAGATGGAAATAGAGTCTAAAAAGTCAACCCAAAAATCGTTAGGTGATAAAATAGACACTGAAGATACATTCGATCCAGAAAAGAGTTTATCGGGTCAAGGAACTTCAAAAAACAGCTCAGTATCTGGTAAATTAAGTGACGGAGTTAGCTGTAACGACCCAAAATACAACCCAAATTTTTTTGTTTAAATAGTACTAAAAGCTAACCATCATCCATAATATATAGTGAAACCGTACGTCACAAATCTCAAAAAGTTATAATAAATGTGCCATGACAAAGAACTGTATCAACATATCATAGTATCTGAAATAAACTCCCAGAATAAAAAGCTGAAGCTGTGGTGTGTGTTATGTTATCATCCCGAGCTCTTCCCTTTGCTAGCGGAAGTACTTGAAACCAAAACTAAAAACTGTAAGCACGAAGCTTAGTAAGCTCCCCCCCCCCAAACTACCACAAACCATACAATAACATATAGAGTACATATTGGGCCTTGCCCACTGCATCGGACCGAAGTCCAGAAACTGCAGCGAACCGAAGTCCGGAAACTAACCATGGCCTTGCCCTCTGCATCGGACCGAAGCCCGAAACTAACTGCATCGGACCGAAGTCCGGAATTAACTGGGACCTTGTCCCCTGCATCGGACCGAAGTCCGGAACTGACTGAACATAACATAACATAAACATATCAACTAGCATGAACACATATATTGCATGCTGCATCAGACCGGAGTCCGGAACACATAACATAAAACGTGCTTGAATCACAGAGACATCAAGCGCTCTAACTAATGCATCGGACCTGGGTCCGGAACCACTGCTAACTAAACGGGTCAGCATTGTGGCCGTAGACCTGTTCCTACTGGAAGGAAACTCACCGCGTAATGCTGGCTGCTGAGATGCTAACTCTAAAAGTGGCTGACTGCTGCTCCGGAACTGTCCGGCTACAAATCCCAAAAACACTAGATCAGGTACTTATAAATGCCCTCAGGGTAAAATGACTATTCTACCCCCTGTCAAATTCAACTCCCTAGTCAAAGTCAACTTCCAGTTGACCGGACTCGCCGAGTCAAGGCGCAGACTCGTTGAGTCCCTCCATTACTAACTCTGACTTTAACTCACCGAGTCCCTTTCCCACTCACTGATTCACCCTGAACTCGCAAATCGAAGAAAGACGGGGGACTCGCGACTCGACTCGTCGAGTTCGAAGAACAACTCGGCGAGTCCTAGCGTGCAGATTCCATACAATCGATTCTAATCCATTCCAGAGCATCTCACTCGTAGATCTAGGCTCCTGGGACCATCTGAACACATAAAGTTGCTAACTTTACGTGTAACTAAGAAGGAATGAAGCTATTTCACTCAAACTCTACTTTAATCGGGAAAACTCATCTGACTCGCCGAGTTGTATGAACAACTCGTCGAGTCTAAGACAATCTTCATCGGACTCGCCGAGTTGCTCATCCAACTCGTCGAGTCCACGTCTATCTTCATATGACTCGTCGAGTCAACCTTGCGACTCGCCGAGTCCATTCAGTCCTTTTCCCATACATACTTGATTTGAGCCATGCAACGGCTCCAAATCACATATCCAAGCTTCTAGAGCATGCTTATCACGTAAAGTTACAAACTTTACGTGCATGCATGGCTTTAAAGGCTTCAAATGCCAAATTTAAGCTCTTAATGGGGTTCCAAGCTCAAGAGGGACCTCAATCATGACTACAACTGAAACTTTACACTTCTAGAATGCAATGAGGGTCCAGATCTGAAGTATAACCCAGTCATAAGGCTTTATCACCAAGGGTTTCAGGTTTTTGGGCTTAGAAGCAACAATTTGGGGACAAACAAGATCTACTAGATCAATAAGCAAGGTGGAGACTTTATTACCAGAAAAGATGACCACAAATGAGTGTGTTCTAGATCTACTTCCTCTTCCTTGAACTCTTCAACCTTCTCCTTCTTCTACTTGCTCCAAAAGTTCCTTCACAA
Source organism: Lactuca sativa (assembly GCF_002870075.4). Classification (NCBI taxonomy): domain Eukaryota; kingdom Viridiplantae; phylum Streptophyta; class Magnoliopsida; order Asterales; family Asteraceae; genus Lactuca; species Lactuca sativa. The sequence continues at coordinate 10,725,184 of NC_056629.2, forward strand.
GGTAACAACCACTCACACACTCTTTAAGGGGGGCTAGGGTTTGGTAAGAAATGCTCTGAGGGTGATGGGGGCGAGGTTGGGGCGCATTAATGCATTTAAATAGGGTGCAAACCCTTAAAATTAGGGCTTCATCCAGACAAGCGGACTCGCCGAGTCCCAACGTATGGACTCGTCGAGTAGCCAACTAAATTTGCTTGATCATCCCGTCTCTACTTGACGAGTCGGGCTACAGACTCGTCGAGTACCCCTTAAGAAATGAAAATTATTTTATTTAAATCATAGACCAGAAAATGAGGCGTTACAACTCTCCCCCACTTATCTTAGACTTCATCCTCGAAGTCTGTTGTTGCTACTGTATCTGAAAATAACTCTGGATAATGCTCCCTCATTTCCCCCTCGGACTCCCACGTCCACTCTGAACCCTTTCGGTGCTGCTACTACACCTTCACTAACTGAACCACCTTGTTCCTTAAGGTCTTCGTCTTTCGATCTAAGATCACAACTTGTCTCTCGATATAATTCAGGCTGCTATCAACCTGAATATCCTCCAAGGGTACAACTGTTGACTCGTCCACCAAACACTTTCTCAATTGAGAAACATGGAAAGTGTTGTGGATCTGGCTAAGCTCTGCCAGAAGATCCAACCAATAAGCAACTCGACCCAACCGGGCCAAAACCCTAAAAGGACCAATGAACCTTTGCTAAGTCCATATCACACTAGGATTAGAAGAGAACCCAAACCTCTATCACCAAGGTATATTACATCAAAGGTGTAAAGAAGGTGTAAAGAGTCCTGAAGACTCATCTACCAAACGTGAAGCCTCACTTCTAGGAGAAGATAGCCTCACTCCTCTTTTGTCAAGTTACACCTTAGAAAGTAAACAATTAAGAATGGCTCTCCAGCCAAAAAAAAAAAGGTTGATTCTAATGGGGACTCATTTTTTCTAGATATGTTTTTGTAACATTCCGTTTTTGTTTTATTATTTCAAGATAGGGTTAAAATAGTAATACAAATAGTTATATAATCAAAAACTAATTTTTTAAGGCTTGACAAATGAATGAAATAAATAAAAGGTATTTTATAGATGCAAAAGGGTTATTGTGTTATTTTTGGAATCTATTTTTTTTTCAAGGAATGAGGGTAGATTCCGTCAAAAGACCAAACCTTAGGGACCTTTCCTCCTAAATTCAGAAAACTATAGCTCATTTAGTACCTTCATTTATCTTTTTTTGATACCTAATCTCGATCACAAAAGAACCTAAGATAACTTTAAAGGATCATGATTTTCGAATGAGATCAATATTTTCGAAGATGTTCATGATTTTCAAAGCATGTTAATATTTTTGAAGATACAGTTTACAAGATTTTTAGTACAAGAACAAATAATAACATACTTCTATTTATACAAAACGATTTTGAAAAAAAATAATTTTTTCAAAGATTTTCAAAGATACATTGTATTACGACTATTAAAATAGAACTTCGAAGCCACGAAAATATTATGAATGGACATCGCCTTAAATAAAGGCACTATTTAAGAAAATGATTTTCAAAAATATTATGCATTTTAGTACTTTCTAAAATGATAGTACATTTTCAGAAATCCAAATTTTGGAAGATCATAATCATATTATAATAGTTTCAATAAAATGATTATGAGATCGAAGTCCCGACCATTATACTTTAGAGGCCTTATGCGAAAATCAAATTGCAGCTCAATAAAAAACATTTCTTATAAAAATGTTATGATGTAATTTATTACGGCTAAATTCAAAATTAAAGTTCATAATAAATATAGGTCACAAAAGTATCCGTTAACAAGATTCAATTAAATTACAGACTATATTTTATATTATTAAAACCACATATTTTTAAATATGTTATGAGTGAACTTGTTGATAAGAAATAAAAAAGTAACGATTACTAAATAAATAAAAACAAACGATATCATCTGTATCAAATAAACTATTTAACAATATTTGTTAGTAATTAAGCATCATATATAAATCTTTACTCATTAGCAATAAATTCAACTAGATTATGACCCGTGTTAAACGCGGGAAACATATAAATAAAATATAAATGTATACAGATATTGCAGAATAATTATAAAAAAAATCAGAATTATTGGTATTATTGAAATGTGTATAAAATACACCGAGGTTGGTAAATATATATAGTCGTTAAAAGACCTCTTTGTAGACAATATTTTTTTATTAGTTGAACGACATTCATCGCCACAAAGTACATTCAAATTTTTTTTACTTGTGACAGCAGAAACAGCTACATATAGTTAACCATGTGCAAAAACGGATCTACGCAAGTATAATCAAACGTTTGACAATGTACTTTCAAAATACATTGTTATTTCATGGTTATATTGCAAAATAGAATTGTTTATTTTTAAAAAATAGCAACTTATTTATGTTTATTTGAAATGAACCACATAACCCCCCATCCCCCCCCCCCCTCCCCACCCTAATAATAAATATAAAAAAACTCTAACAAAGAAATATAAAAATATTTATGTTTGCTCGATTTAAATATTACCCATTACGTATTGAAATTGTTAAAATACATAATAGGCACACAACTTACTTGTTATTATGAGACGAATTAAACAATTTAAACAGATGATGATTTTTTATTTTTATTTTATGACAATGATAAAATAATGGAAAAATGAATGCTTACTTCAAGAATGTTTACTTCAAGACATTGTAAGGTATATGGTCTTAACTGCCGAGTATTCATATCTTTCACATATACCTATTAAATGGTTATTCAAGATGAATTAAAAGTTCATTGTTATTTCTTGTTAATTTAGAAGTATGTTTCGACCATTTTTGCATCAGATAAAAAACATATAAGTTCTTTTAGTATTACTGCAATCCTACTTTCATATAAAATTACTTTTTTCACATTAGATCAAACTCAGTGTTTTTAAGCATTATTATCATCCTATATTATATATTCTTGATAGTTTTTAATAGTTCATTGCAATTTCTCATTTCTTTTTGAAAGTTCGTTGTTATTTCTTATTGCTTTTAGAAATAAGTTTTAGACTATTTTTTTTGTATGAAACCAAATTTGAAGGTTATTTTTGCATTATTACCATCGTATATGTTACATTTCATTTTTATTATTTGAACATAGCTTTTGTAGTTCAAAACCGATACGAATATAAAAATAATGACTACATATTAACCGACTCTTTATAATGTATAATTAAAAATCAAGACACTATAATCATAATTTATTGATGTTAGTTAATATGTAATTTATTTGGGGGTGAGGTTAGTTTTTGGTTATTTATTTGGGAAGTATAATATGTATTCTGCATTACAAGTGTTTATGTTTTAAATTTAACATTTGTTACTTTAGAATTTTATTTTGGCTTGAAATAACCATGATCATCCCATATTTAATATTTTTCTCTTCTTGCACCTTTACTTCCTATTGACTTGCATTCACTAAATCAAGATTTAACATTTTTTAAAACAAATATGGTCAATAAACTACTAAAGTTAATGGATACGCTAAAAGAGACATGAGACTTGCCTTTTGTGAGATCAATGACACCAAATTGGACCACTTCCTACAAAATAATTTAAGAACCGAAGAAAACATTATTGCCCAAATATATAATATCATTATTTAAGTCATAACCTATTATATGCCGACAAAATTGAAAATTTCAGCCAAAACTTTGTTGCATGCCATCAAAGTTGAAAAAAGATCCTTTAAAATTAGATAATGGTATTAATTTAAAAAATTGTCTTTCACTTTTTGTTGGATGTATTTTTTTGATGACAGGAACAATTATCAGTTTAAACATAATCCGTAAAAACCATCATGGCCAAATCATAGATCACTTCATCAACAAAATAGAATACAACAGTCGTAGATGATAATCCAGTTAGAACATCTTTTTCTAAAAGATCAAGAAATTGACAATTTATTAGAATCTTATCACGCTAATAAAATTCATAACAAAGTGACATAGATTGAATCGATAGTTTACAATAAATATAAAAAATGAAGCCCTATCAGAGATAGAAAAACCTGAGGATGAGACAAAAAAAACATGTAACATTACAAAGTTGCAAACATAAAAAACACATGATGCTAAAAATCTAGAAAAATACCAAAATTTATACCTGTTGTGAGATGAGCGTAGAGAACTTGTGTCAGATTTTTTGAGACATTTCGTCAAACACCTAAGGCGTCTGTTCTAATAACCCATATTTTGAATATAACATGACAAAAAAATCCAATGTTACAGGAAAGTATAGAAATGAACTAAATTAACATGTATTTTAGATTATACAAATTATTTTGAACAATGTTCCTTCAAAAATATACTTATTGTTGTTTTATACCTACATACAAAGTTAAATAAAAAAAATGTTAATTGTAATTATGCAATTTGATTCTACAATCAAATAAAAAAAATTCTATAATACCGTAAATATGATATTCAAGGAAATAAGATCATTCCTAGTTTAGATTCTAACTTTTTAGCCTACTTTTGATATGGTTCATGTATTAATATTTAGAGAAACCAGTAGACAAGGATGTTGATATTAAATGTTGTATATTGTTGTTACCGATAAAAAACTAAGTTGTAGCTTAAATTAAAAGTTCTTTTTTCATGGTAAGTATGTTGCTATAAATTGTAAAAAAAAATCACATAGCTATTGCAGTTTGTAGAGGTTGTTGAATATCGAGTCCAAGTTAATATGTTAAGAATTTAATATGAAAATTTTACATTTTTGTTTTCTTTGACTTAATCTAGACTGAATGATGTTATATGAGATTCAAAATAGAAACATAATTTTGTTAGTCATAGAAAACAATCTTTGAAATTTGTATTTACTGTACATAAACATATACAAATTAGAATAATTATAGTTTAACCCTTTCTGGATTAAATTGTTTATAAAATCCATCTCCTTAATAGTGAATAAGATAAATTAAAAAGCATTTACAACACAAAAAAATCACGACAAGTTACTGTTAAAAATGTATCGTAATGTACTTTACACGTACATTCCTAAAAATGGTATAATATGAAGTTATTATATTCAACTATAAACAGTAACTAAGTTGAGATAATCAAACAAACATAAATAGTAGCAACAACCGATTCGATCCATTTTAAAATTAAATTACCAATTTACCCTTCTGATGAACATAGTCCATACTAAATTAATGATTTAGCCTTCAGATAAAAAAATGGAAATATCATGCTAAAAGAATCATTTTAGTATATGTGTCATCTCAATATCTAGTGTTGAATTTCTTTTCTAGCCTAATGCTTTTCTAGTTCCCTAAGTTGAATTACCTATTTTTCCCTTATGTTTCCTTACTTACAGGTTTTTTGCATCTAATTTGCAATTAAATTAAAATAAATCACATAATTTTAGGAGTTTATTGATACCTTCAAAAAGGCAAATTCGAATATTCCTTCTTTATTCTATCACAAATGAATATACCTTTCTGCCCCCAAACCTTAAAATCATACTTAACATTTTAAAAAAAATCCATCCAACAATATCAATAACCTTCAATTATGATTTCAATTTAAAGTTAGAAAATAAATGTTGTAATTCAACCATCATATTAGGATATTAATTTACATTTAAACACTAAATAATATCTCTTTATTCCTATTATACCCTTATCCTCCATTTTCCATTTGGGATTACCATATATTTATCTAAATAGATTATATGAGCTCTATATCAAGATTGCAATCCCTATAATTCAGCCACCAATTTAACATATTATATACAATCAAAAACAGTAACCATATTGAGATTATTAAACAAACAGAAATAGTAGCAGCTCACAATTTGATCAATGTTTAAATTAAATGACTGATTTACCCTTCTGATGAACATTATACATACTAAATTAATGATTTACCATTCGGATAAAAAATGGAAGTATCATGCTAAACGAATACACAAAAAAATTGATTACCATGAACAAAAAAATGGGTATGGTGCATTTTCCTTTCCGTCAAAGTACTTTGCTATATTGTGTTTTAACTGATTTCCATCAGAGTACATTATTTTTTTGTCTAGATTAAAGGTATGTAATATATTTTCCTATTTTTTTGAAAAGTTTCAGAAAAGTAGTTAATCGATTTCATGTAAGCTGTGACAAAGAATATCAAAATATATATGAATACATACATTTGATATATGAACAAAAAATAATCGAAAAAAATATAAAAAAACGAAAGAAGGTACTGACCTTCTAGTGCACAACAATAAAGGTTTGAAGCAAGAATGATAATGGAAATGATAAACAATAAGAATGATGTTGTAGGTGAAGGTTTGAAGAAAAGCAACGATCGAAAATAAATGTGAGTCGCAAATTCAATAATGAATCGTATATGTATGTGATAATTTTAATTCGATTTTTTGGTATTAATGGTTTCCTAATAAAATGAATTTTATATTAATGGTTTGCTAATATAAACAGATTTATATTAATGGTAGATATTTAATGCATTAATTGAAATGGTTTTCAGTAATATGCTTTTAAAGTTGACTATTTTAAAACCTTTATGATCGAAAATTCAAGATTTAAAATATGGAAAATTTTAATTAATATTAAATACATTCTATTTCAATGGATTTAAGTTAATTTTGTTTGACATTTGGAAAGCTTTTATTGAAATTAAATACATTTCATTTAGGGAAGATGATGTCACCAGTTTGATCTAAGGGTGGAAAAAATAAGAATGAAATACAATCAATAACCCAGATTGTTTCAGATGATATCATAAGATTTTTGTTTTAATATATATTAAAGATAACATAATTATTGATATGTTTATTTAATGGTTTTTTTTAAAACGAAAAACTAATTAGGTTTGAATTTTGTAGCCAAAAACTATAAATAATGGAATTAAATTATGAACAATATTAATTAGGGTTAATGATGGCATAGATCGTCAAAAGATGTTTTGAAGGAGATGCTTGCTTAAGTTTGTAGGGATTTGTGTGAAGCCAAAACAGAGGTGTGATAATTGGAGATGCAAGGAAGAGGCAATATGCAAATTCTAAGAATACATGAGCAAAAAAGAACTACCTTATGGTGCTACATTCTGTTATAAACACACAAAACATCAATTGAAGCACAACCATTGACATGAGGAAGAATAGGATTAGGGAATTCTGGTTAAAGAGAAAATAGAGGAGAAAGATGGGGGCGGCTATTCATGTTTTTGGCTAGATTTATGGAGAAACTGATGCCTCATATATAAATATAATGATATGCTTTAATTGATAATATAATTACTAATTTTAAAGATTCTATAATTAAATGTAATTGTGACCGAATTGTGAAATATATTTTAGAAAATATGAATAGATTCTATAATTAAATATGAATAGATTCTATAATTAAAGATTTTATAATTTAATGTAATTGTGTTTGAAATATAATTGGTAAATTTAAAATATTCTATAATTAAACGTTTGAATTCTATTTGGAGAAGATGATGTCATCAATTTGATCTAAGGGTGAAAATCATATGATTGAAATACAATCAAGGGCCTTGATTGCTTCATTGGTGAATTAAGGGTTCTCTTTTAATAATATTTTGAGATTGGATATAAATAACTATTCAAAAGAAATTAACAACCAACATATTTATATTTTCTAATCGTTCTACTAGTACTTTAGTAACAATTTCATCTATTATTCTTTGATGATTAATACTTAAAAAAAACCCTTTCTCAATCGAAATCAAAGTCAAAAGATTTATTTCTTTTGAAATATAGTAGATTGCAAATATGTTTATAAAAGTTTTAGTTTTGAAAACTTAATTTGTATAGAATGAACTTTTTTCATTTTAAAAAATAAATAAATATTATAGGTTGGTTATATTATCTTAGTTGGTGCATTTTTTGTGTAACAATGGTAGTTCATTGCCATTTATAACCTATTTTAAATATTTTTTGCAATTTGTCTTTATATTTGTATATGTAAATTCTAATTGACATAAATAACATAATGGGATTAGTAGCATGCAACTATATTTTAATTAATGTATTTTTAATCTTTTGATAATATAAATATAAAGGACATTTTTTGATCAGAGGGAAAATGTCATTGTAGCCCCACTAACTTACAAGTTTTTGTTTAAAAGGTCCCTTATTTTATTTTTTGGCTTTAGAAGGGCATAAACTAACATTTAACCGGCTAATTTGACCATTTTTAATAAAGTGAAGGGGTCACCCGGTGACCCCAATCCCAATCAGCATTATTTCTTGGACATATCATTAAAAGAAAGCCAGGTCATTAAACTAAATCATATGCCACGTGTTAGTGTATCGATAAATGACACCGACCCTTCCTTTCCAAGTAATTTTCATCTTTAATCGGTTTCATCTACGAATATCTTCTTTTTCTTCAACTATTCATCCAAAAATCATACCTGGATTTTTTTCTATGGCCGTCTACATGAAAATAGATTTTTATTTTGCTGGTTTGTTTACGAGGTATCCAGTGATCAGTTACTCAGATAGAGTGGAGCAAAGGTTTGAGGATGTGGATTTTGCTGGAATGGACAAAAACGAATTTCTAGTGTTCATTCAGAGATTTGCAAACGAGACATGTGTTGATGTGTACTTTTGCATGCCCGATATCGAGTTCCCTAAAGGACTCAGGATAATGGCAACTGAGAAAGACTACCAGGAGTTTATCGAAGTAGGGTATGATTCTGGTTGTGTAATTTCTGTGTACATGGATCATGTTAGTGTTCATGTTCATCAATGCATTGTTGATGAGATGGCTAAAGTATGCACCCCGAGGACAAGTTTTCTGTTGTAGGTGAAGTAGTAGAAGAGTTGCATGTTGAGACAGAAGGAGGCATTGACCTAGATGAAGTACAAGTGCAAGGTGATTTGGATGACAACATTGAAGATGGAGATTGCATCCCCATGAACAAGACCTTGAATGATGTATTTTTGAACAAGCTCTGCCCCAAGGAGCAACCAACTCCACACACTCCACCTCAAGAGGATCCATCTCATGAAGATCCATTTGATCAGATGGATGAACACGGCCCAATTCATGAGGAGGTAACAGCTTTTAATGAAAATGTTCATTGGAAAAAACAAAAACCTGTGTTAGGAATGAGATTTGAAAATCCTAAACAATTAAAACATATGTTGTGTAATTATGTTGTTGCTAAAGGATATCAATTGTGCTACAAAAAAATGATAGTAGGAGGCTTTTAGTTAAATGTTGTTCAGGGCAATGCAAGTTTAGATTGTGGGCTTCATGGATGAGTGAGGAAAATTCATTTCAGATTAAGTCTCTTATAGATGACCATAATTGTGCTAGAAATTTTAAAATGGGGTCAATTATAAGCTATGCATGGATTGGTAGCCATTTCACATCTAAATTTTTACAAAAACAAAAAATAAGTGTTAGGCTACTAAAGGAAGAAGTAAAACAAAAATTTGGAATTGATGTGAGTATGGGACAGTGTAGAAGAGCAAAGAAATATGCAATTGAACTTATTGAAGGTACACTAGTTAAGCATTATGCCAAGCTTTGGTCATATGGTTAAGAGATAAGAAGATCCAATCCAGGATCAACTGTCAAATTGGATGTCAACAGTATGCCTGATGGGAAGACATATTTTTAGTAAGTTTTACATATGCTTTGAGGGGCTGAAACAAGGTTGGAAAGGAAATTGTAGAAGAGTAATAAAGCTGGATGGTTGTTTCTTAAAGGGATCATGTAGTGGAGAATTGATATGTGTCGTAGGAAGAGATGCTAACAACTATATTTTCCTAATAGCATGGGCAGTTGTGTGTGTGGAAAATAAAGAAAATTGGAAATGGTTTTTGGAGAATCTTCAAGATGATCTACAAGTTGATGATGGTAGTGGTATCACTCTGATGTTAGATCAACATAAGGTATATCACTTATTATACTTCATATTTCTTGTTAATAAAATTCCATTTCTTAACATATGAATTTAAATTGTATAGGGGCTATTGGAGGCTGTGAAGGAAGTATTGCCTAATGCTGAACACAGACAGTGTGCAAGGCATATTGTTGCCAACTTTAGGAAAAGGTTCAGTGGTGTGCATTATGAGAGGATGTTTTGGAAAGCTTGCAAAGCATCAACTGAACCTTATTTAAGGCAGCAATGAAGGAAATACAAGTACTAAATCCTGCAACATTTGACTACCTTATGGAAAAGAACCTAAAATCATGGAGTAGAGCTTTCTTTAGAGAGGGGAGGATGTGCGATGCAGTTGAAAATGGATTATCTGAAAGCTTCAACAATGTCATTAGAGATGCAAGGAAAAAACCAATAATCACAATGTTAGAAGAAATTAGGTTGTATGTTATGGAGAGGCAATTCAATCTCACCAAAAGGTTGTTCATGGCCTGATTTGAAACCATGCCCAGCCATTACAATCCTATTGAATCAGTTGAAAAGAGCTCAAAGGTTTTTTCTTTTCTATTAATACTTTATTTAGTTTTTCCACTATACACCCTAACTTTTATACCATTGCATCAGGTATTGAAGAAAAAACTTGGTACATGGGTTGAGGGTAACAATGGGGAAGGCAACACTATTGACAAGCCAATGGAACTGGAATAGGTTAAGTGTGGTCAATGTCGTTATGTAGTCAATGTGTTTATGACAACTGATTTCGGGTTAAGTGTTTTAATTTGATGTTTTCTACTCACTTTGGTCATGCTAAACAATGTTGGATTAAGTGTTTCAATTTTATGTTATGTACTCACTGTGGTGTTATGTAGTCACTTTGCTTATGCTAAACAATGTTGGATTAAGTGTTTCGATTTTATGTTCTGTACTATTTAAATTACTATGTTATGAACTCACTGTGGTGTTATGTATGCAAAAGGTTTCAATGTCCTAATGATGGTGTGTTGTGTTTATGGACGTGCATGGTATTGGGGTCCATTATTTACATTAGTGCTGGATATATATGGTCCCATTTACTCTAGGTGAACATGGCATTGATGTCTATTATTGACATTAGTGATTGAAAGTCATTACAAGGATAATGTAAATAACCATAACAATTTCCTTGACAAGGACATAAAAAACTGCTACATACGAACTACAACTTGTACACAATTATGCCAAAGAAAATAATCCAACTTAGAACTAAAGACATCTTCAATTTCCAAATCTTTGATTCAAGCTTCTTTTTTGACCTAGCCAATCCTGCAATCATAACTGCTTCATCACTCATATTCTTAGTGTCTGCTTTTTCTACCCAACAAATAAAACCATTACGAGGTCCCTAACAAAATCAATTTAGAAGTTAGAAGTGTAGAATGCAAAGATAAAAACAAATAAATTAGGGATACAATGTCCTGATAAAGAAAGTCAAACAAACCTTAGTGGGGCAAGCATAGAATGGTCTTCCAGGGTTTGATGGAGTGTAAGACATTCTGATTATGGCCAAACATCCACATGAGCATTTCACCATTTTTGCTTTGTTATTTCCGAGAGCTGCTAACTTCAAAATGCAAACAAGAACATGTACAAAGAAATGGGATCTACTGCCGAGTAAAGGAGGTAAAGTACTTATAAAGAGCAAATGACGAAAATATCCCAGCCGAGTAAGGAAGTAGGTTCTTAAAAATTGTAAATTCCGAAAATACCCCTTGACGAAATTACCCCAATGTTTGACCTCATTAACATCTGTCACAGTTGGTCTACCAACAACAATTAATTTTCATTAATTAAGCCAACCAAGTGTCCAAATCGTTAGTCTTAATCAAGAACATTGATCCCAACAAATCAAAACGCATTCAAGGTGTTTACATTTCATCAAGATAATATCAAAATGCCTGTTACATGTTCCCAGGACTTCAAAAAACATCCGTAAACAACCACCACTAGATTACCACATACATCATAGGCGATTACCACAAACACAAACGAACACACACAATCCTAATAACATATATTACAATAAAAACCTTAAACATAATAGACGATTAAGATGAACACTAGATTATCATACCACTACTATTCACCTCCTTGAGAATCACTTGCTGAATATCAAGTGAATGATGAAAATCATTAGCAGGAGCATCACCACGACAAGACCCACAACCAACAACGCAATAGCTTTAATCTGCTTCTCAACCTTGTCGAACCTTTGCTGCATGTTCAGGACATCAACCCTGGAATGAAGGTAATCGCGACCCATCTCCTCCTTCATGCGCTCCACCTCACCTTTTTGCTCGGCTATTTTATCACCACAGTCGCAGAAAATCGTGTGCAAATCGTTCAAGTATAGCCCGTCTCTTGAGCTAATCGAGTTGTTGGAGTTTATAGTATCTGGTGATGGTGGTGGGGTAGGCTCCATGGAAGACAATGAAAGGGAACACGAGTATTCTATTTTCGTTTGTCGGGTTGTGTTTGGCCGGAAGTGGTAACAAAGTGTTAGGGTTTTGTCCAAGAGACCATCCATTTATATAGTAGGGGACCACCTCACCCTTAGTGCCCAAGTAAGTGAACTCGGTGGTGAGTCGATGACGTGTAAACTGAGTCGTCTGAGTTGACTCAGTAGGTTACTTGGATGATGACATGACAAGCAAACCGGTTGAATTGGGTCATAATCCCAAATTAGCCGGTTAAATGTTAGTTTATGCCCTTCTAAAGTAAAAAAATAAAATAAGGGACCTTTTAAACCAAAACTTGTAAGTTAGTGGGGCTACAGTGACATTTTTCCTTGATCAGAAGCCTATTATGATTGACGGTTCGTGCGCTCGTGCAACTAACAAACCCTATTTTTATTTATTTTTTTGGTTATTGAGATAAATATCTAACTTTTTAAAATTTTAACCAAAAGAAAATTTCATTAATATTCTTATAACCTTAAAATATTACTTCTATATCCTTACAAATTTTAGAATTATATATATCATTCTAAATCTATAAGATTCACATCTAAATCCAATCTCATATTTTAATTAGAATTAAACTAATTTAATATTAAAAAATTATCTAGATTCAAATTCAATATGATGTTACTAAAATATATTTTCTAAATTAAAGGATAAAATTAAACCATTTTAATTTGGATAAATCCAATTAAATGAGGTCGTGATATGCATCTTTTTTTCCTGATAAAAAAATAATTTTCTAAAAGTCGACCTAATATTGCATAATTCTTTGTCTTTTAGGAATAACAACAAGCTATTTTGATCGATGGTCAAATAAAACACCATGATATTGCAAGCAAATAATAACGTGAACAAATAATTGGTTGAATGGTTGTGTTTGGTTTCAAATTAATTGTAAATCAATTTTGGACACTAGAAGTGATAAAATTTCAAAGTTTATGAAGATTATTTTTGGTTAATATATGTAAGCAAGTATAAATTTGAGATTTGAAAGTGATGGCATCTCGTCTAGAAGTCAAGAGTATATTTCTTTACAAAGGTATTGTGGTCTAATCTTATGTTGCATATATGCACACTGTGAGAGAAGATTTATTCCAAGTTTTCATACCACAAATTTTGTAAGTAGAAGCACATAAAAATGAACAGGCTTTCAGTTCACCTTTTAATTTAAAAGCATTAAATGCTATATAATATATCCACTTGACGACTTGAAATCGACCGATAGGATCCTTGATCATTTAATAAAAAGATTAAGATTTATAACTAAACATAGTTTATTCGATAAATCATAACTTTCTTGCCCAAACATTTTGTTTACAATAGTTTGGTGTTTTATTGGACTGTTGTTCAAAATAGCTTATTGTTATACATGGATGTTGAAGAACAGTATGATGAAGTTCAAAATAATTTGCTATTATTCCTGAAAATGAAGAACCGTATGATGAAGAAGATGAACATGGTTATCCTTCATTTAGAAAATGATTTTTCAATTAGGAAAAAAATGCATATCATGGCCTGATTTAATTGGATTTATCCAAATTAAAATGGTTTAATTATAATCTTTAATTTAGGAAAGGTATTTTAGTAACACCAAATAGAATTTTGAATTCTAATTTTTTTAATATTAAGTTAGTTTAATTCTAATTAAAATATGAGATTGTATATAAATGTGGATTTTATAGGTTTACGATGATATATATGTAACTATAAAATTTATAAAGATATATAAATAATATTTTGGAGTTTATAAAAATGTAAATGACTCCAAAAATTATCGTTTTTAAGAAATCCAACACGTCGATAAGATGTCAAAAACGAAATTGACTGACTCATTTGACACTATGCCACGTTGTACCGGGGGTCCATAATTCATACCACCAAACATTTTTTTTTTTTTTTTCTCCTAAAAGAGCCATCCACCCTTGACCAGGGTATTGGCGATAATAACCAGAGATGTTTTTTCCATATTTACCCTTAATCACACTCAAAGCTACTCGCCACCTTCTTTTAAAAAGCCCACCACCATCAGGGTTAGTTTCGTCAATCAACTGGACCAGTCTATCGCTTCTTTAAATTAATACGTTAAAATTAAGAACCCTAACCGAACTCCTCACCCATTCTTGCCATTCCTCGACACAAAATTCATCAAATTAGGGGTTCCCGGATCGGAATTTGTTGCATTTACAGTCATGAGCACCGGGGATTTTCTCAATCTTCACCCTTCAGAACTCAAATTTCCATGTAAGTTGTTAGTTTTGATCTTGCTGTTATTAATGTTCTTTTTCTGTAAATTTAGATTTTGTACTTGCGATTTGTTTGATGTACTATTAAGTTCTTTCGTGGAGTGTACTAAGCGTTTTAGTTCGATCAGGTTACTCGTGATTTCTTGCTAACTGAATAGAAGTGTGATTTAAGATTTGTTTATTGATTCATTTTAGGGTTTTTGGCTTAGCGTCTGTTAGCGTTTTTTTAGTTGTTATCAAAGAATAAGTGTTGAATCACAAGTCAACTACAAGTCTACAAGACTTCATAATCGAGCAGTTGAATCCATGAACAAGAGTAGATAGGAAGACCGATAAAAATAATAGCTTTCTTCCATGAACAAGTCTACAATCAAATCATCGGTTTTCTTGTGAATTCTGCTCAATTCTGCAGATTTTTTTGGTGACTTGTAGATCAACTCACTAACGTAAATTTTAGATTGCTTGCATTCTTCTATTGCACATACTTTTATCTCTGTTCTTTGCTATGTTCCTATGCCCTTCTATGTGAAAACAAAAAAAAAAAACAAAATGGGATTCATTTTTATTTGTGTAGTTGAGTTGAAGAAGCAGAGCTCATGTTCCTTACAGTTGACCAACAAGACTGATCAATATATTGCCTTCAAGGTATCTGATTGGTACTTCATTTTTTTCAGTGACTTGTAACTTATTGCTCTTCCATAAAGTTTGACAAGCTTCTGTAATTTTATCATGTGGTTGAAGGTTAAAACAACAAACCCCAAAAAATATTGTGTTCGTCCAAACACTGGAATTGTATTACCAAGATCAGTTTGTAATGTCACAGGTAACAAATCTTACCATATAATCCTGCTAACATTGAATCTCGTTCTCTACCTATGTGGGACAATTAATGTGGATTATGACTACTTACAAATTTCTTTGACTTTTTGTAGTTACAATGCAAGCACAGAAAGAGACACCTTCTGACATGCAGTGCAAAGACAAGTTTCTCTTGCAAGCTGTTATTGCACCTATTGGGGCAACTAATAAGGACATAACTGCCAACATGGTGACTCATCTTTTCATGAACTTTAGTTTTTAGTGCAAAATTATGTGGTAGATTATCTGATTATCAATCCAAAAACTAAAACTATCTGTGTTTTTTTTGTAGTTCAATAAAGAGGAGAACAAGGTTGTTGAGGAGTTTAAATTGAGGGTTGTATACATTCCTGCTAATCCTCCATCACCTGTCCCAGAGGAATCTGAAGAAGGTTCCTCCCCGAGGGGCGAAGATGGAAGTCAAAATTCTTCATGGCCTGATGTTGTAAGCAATTTTTGTTTTTGCTAATATAACTTTTCATTCAATCATTTCCAAAAGCTTAATTTGATTGTATGAATGTAGACAACAAGATCCGTGGATCCCAAGGAGAAGCTCTCTGCAGAGGTGATTGTATATTTCTTCTCAGAAGTCTATTTTTATTTTTGTATTCTATAAAATGCTTAGTAAGAAAAAGAAAATTCCTAATATGCAAAATTGGAAACGAAGACTAAAAATCAATACAAGCTTGTATTTTTATGACTACAAAAGAGAAAAAATGAGATGATAACAGAAGTTCTTTTCTCTTGTAGTATGGAAATTAAAGACTTAAATATTGGTATTCATTCATACAGTTATACTACATTCTATCTGCATGACTCATGAAACAATTTCTTTATTTTCTTGATTCGGTGTTGAATATTATGAGTTTTCGTCAAACCCCTAAAACGACCCTTAACAAGGAATTTCTTTATGATTAATGTAACGAGGGAGGGTATTATTGTAATATATGCTGCAGTCGGTTTCTATGGTATCAAGGTTGACTGATGAAAAAACAGCTGCTCTTAAACAAAGTCAGAAGCTCCAACAGGAACTGGTATGTCTTTTTGCATCTGATGACCTACTTTATAGACAATTTACAAAATTGGTCCCTGTACTTTACTACGATTTGTAAGTTTAGTCCATTCTTTGAAATCTTCCAAAGGCTTCATCTAGTTCCGGATTTAGTTCCCAGAAATTAGACCAAACTTGTGGTTTTGAGTAAAGTGAAGGGACTGAATTTGTAATTTACTCTTATTTATATTATTCTAAAATAACAGATATATGAATTTTGTTATGTCGTTTTGAATTAAAAATAGGAGCTGATGAGAAAACAAACTGTGAAAAATCAATCAGGCGGTTATTCGATATTATTTCTGGTGGTGGTGGGTATAATAAGTTTTGTGGTTGGGTACCTTATCAAGCAGACATAGAAGAAGAAGCAATGGGAAAATTGTGGATTTGTTTTTATTTATTTTAGATGCAAATTCTCGTGGTTTTTCTGCAAAGATTATCAAACCCTTGTTTATTTTTAGTCGTGTTGTAAGTGTAAAACTGGTTTGAGTACATTTTATTTTTTAATTTAAGACCATGATCAGTTGAAGCTACAACTAATTTTATGAATATTATGAGATTTGTTTCTTGATCAGGACAAAGCGACTTATTGGGTTAAGTAAAAAAAAAACACTGCCTAAATTTGTAAAATATTGTTATACTTGGTATTATTTTTTACCATTACGATAAATTTCTTAGCACATGAGTAAGGATAGTACACATAAATATTTTTTTTGTCAATCGAGCTACTCATTTTTATTACATCTTTCTAGACATTTGTTTGATAAGCATACATAAAGATAAATCATTGTCTGAAAGCCCGTAATTATATACCAAATTTCACCTTGAATAAATTCATAATATCATCGTAATTCCCAGATATGGCACAATAGATGATGTATTTGAACATCTCTGCAAATTTCTTTTCCACGTTCATTCCCAACTGAGCAGAAACCCAATCTATGTAATCATTCTGTCATTAGGATTTAGGTGTCAAGATGTTATGTACATACTATTAGCATTTAAGTTAAGGAAGTATATAAAAATAATAGCTTTAGAAAGACCTCAATTTCAAAAAAATGTGTGTAAGCTTTAGGAAATCCATCATCTTCTATATCTCCATGATGTTCTTTGATGTCTCTCAACATTTGATCTTTTGATGGCAGTGATATCTTCATTGACAACGTCTTTGCTATCCATTTTGATTGACACTCGACTATTAGAAATGTAAGACTCTAGTTAATATTAGGAAACCATGTTAGTTATATGTGTTTTACATGATCAATGATGTAAAATAAAAGGAAAATAGTAACAATGTACTTACTCTTTCAGGTAGTCCAACAAAAGATAGTCTTGGAGCTAGTTGTGGGGGGAAAACATGTTTGTAGAGAGGTCCAATGCGTTTGTCTTGTACCCTCACAATGCCATTAGTCTTAAGAAATGGAACATGGCATTTGTACCTAAAATGTGAAGTCTATATGTTTAGAACATACCCAACCTAACACCCAATTTCATTTTTGTACTATTTTTATAGCATTTTGGTGTAAAGGAATAATATAAAACCTAATTTGGCATTGAATTGTCTTTTGACACCAATATGGTAGAAAATTTAATATGTCCATTTTGATCCTTCAAATTTTAGGTTTCTACATTTCTAGCTTATTCAGTTGTATAGTTATAGTTTAAAGGTAACAACTACTTCTTATAATATATAGGGTATATGTTAAATTAATTCAAACTAATAATTTATTTGGTTATAATTATATGATAATATGATTTATAAAGTCATTGCGACAAAAAAAGATGCAAGATAAATGTGTAGAAATATGATAAACATAAAGGATGTTTTAGAAAAAAATATATAAGTCTCAAACAAATAATATATTAAGAGTATACTTTTTGTATAAAAATGATATGCAAGATGAAACTATATTTGCATAATCTTGGAGCAAAAATGTCAGCTTCCTAGAGACACCGGATAATTAGGAACTACATATTGCCTAGCAACTAAAGTACTTGGTGAATTAATAAAACCAACGTGACCCCTATTCTAAATTTCTAATAAAAAGACTAAAGGCCCTTACCGAAGATTCAAAGGGAGGACACTAATATAAAGTCAGAAGATCTTCTGCTGAGTGAAAGTCTTCTTTGGATCTTTTCGGGTCTATTTCTTTTTCATCAATCGAGGCGAGAGTGATGAAACAATATTTTTACAAATTTGGAGGTGGAGACGACCTTATCTTTAACTGCTAATAATATTTTCTAAACTTTGTTAAGGACATGTCATCCTAAGTTGAAGTTTATGAGTTTTGAACCGGGATAAACTCCAATGTGAAGTGATTAATTCAAGAGATCTCGACTTTTTCTATCATATATATATATATATATATATATATATATATATATATATATATATATATATATATATATATATATATATATATATATATATATATATATATATATATATATATATATATATATAAAGAGAGAGAGAGAGAGAGAGAGAGTCATACCCAGTGCAATGGAATATGATATGTGCATCAATTGATAATCCATCTTCAAATGTAATTGTACCATCATCGTTGATACAATCTATCTGTCAAATAAAAAAACAATTGTATTTGTCATGTTTGTATATCTTTATATGATATAAGAGACAAAGTTTAGAATCATTATAAATTACATATCTACTAATATGAAAATTCATTTAAATGTATATATACAAGAGCAATGCAAAACACGCCACTTCCGCGACCTTATTTGCCCCCTTTTTGAAGCCAAGTTTGCTTCCTCACTCAAGTTGCTTCACCAATCACCAACCAAAAAGGCTGCTTCCGAAGCCTCAATCGATGCTGCTGCTTCTACTAAAAATTTCAGTTTTCTCAAATATATTTGGTTCAAGACCTCTACTAAAATCACCCATTTTGATTTTACGTAGACAAAAGACATAATAGACTTTAAATTGCGCATTTAGTCATTCTAATAAAGAGTAATCATATACTTTAATTTACCTTAGCATGCTGCCAGATATTGCTGAACTTCTCCGATTTCGAGACTTTAACATGAGGAGATCTTGATGACATGTGAACTTCTTTGGCAACCGTTGCTATTTCTCTTGACAAGTCCAATGCACTTGGCCCATTCCCAATTACAACTACAATCTTTTCATGTTTTTAAATTACATGTTTGTTAAATTAAATACTCTCTTTTGAACCTAAAAAACCAGTTTATTTAGTTGATGTAAGCTGCTAAATCTTTTTAAATTATATAATTTGAAGACACTCTTAAATACATAGATGAAATGTTTAATAATAACATGTTTGTATTTCGTAGTATTTTCTTATTACTAACCTGATCTCGAAATGGCTCGGGAACACGATAGTTGTGACTATGCATTTGCTTCTTAGACCATTTTTCGATTCCTGTATCATTTTTGAAAAATATATAAAAACTTTAATGGATTTAATAATATATAATGGAAGCTTCTGTTCTAAAGGAATCAACTAAAGGCTGCCGAGATTCAAATATTTGTATGTAAAGTTACTGCCTGAACTCAATTGTGCTACACCTTAGGTGGTGGATGGATTCTTTCAATTCCTTTCACTTTTTTGCTATAAGATGGCAACCTCATTTTCCCCCACCTTCCTTTACCGATAGAAAATGATTATATCTTATTATTATTTTTAATTATATTAAAATGTAATTTAATAATTATATAAATATTTAAAATAATAAAAGAGGAAGATTTCATTAAGTTTATTAAAACCATTAAATAGTTAAAAATGACAATATTTTGAATCAGATTTGTTGAAGCACTTGCGTGTGACTTGTCTTGGAGTGATTTTGATGGGAGAGTTGTTTGGATTCATTTTAGCAATAGAAAATATAGTGTTGTGTGTGAAATGAGCAGCAAGCGTTTTGTGAAATAAAATATTTGATAATATTGTATTTATAGTGGTCAGTTTAAAAAAAATGAAAAATAGCTATTGGAAAGAAAAAGAATAAAATGCCGTGTAACTTCGTCATACGTTTCTATTCACAAAACCACCATACATCAGGCGGTATGGTGTTCACAACACCACCACGGTGACATCTCATCCCACCGTGGTGTGCTCTTAAGGTATTCCGACCAACCTTAGCATGAAGTTAGCACTTGGCATTGTATCCAAGAAGATGAGTATATATTTACCTTAGTTAAATTTTAATATTTCAAAAAGAATTGATATATTGGTTGTTACATGTAAAACATATTAAATTGTGTCTCATGACTTCATGAGATAACATTTGCAAATCATGTATTTATCAGTGTTTTAAAATTATGTTCGAATTGGCCGGACCGGAGCTGAGGACAAGTGCGTTTCAACAACGATTGGTTTTATGTTAAGTTTTAGACTGGATTGAATTGGACGGTTTCTTCAAAAACCGGGTTGAATCGGTGTAATAAAATTGGTAAAAAAAAATCATGTGAACCTGTTTACTGGACTTAGATAATTAGATTTCACTCTGCCTATTAAAAAAAACAATAAATTTCCCTAGAAAATTGAATAGCTCGATCGATTAAGTTATCTGGAGTGACACAACTCGAAAACCGACGTATACCACTATCAGATGTAAAGTGACAATCGGTTGAACCGGTCATCATCAGACCGATTCAACTAAAAAACTGGCTTTTAAACATTGGTATTTATAGTCCCTTTTAGTTTTAATTGCGATTTGTCTTTTAAAAACATATAGATTTTATTGTATGAAATTTTCCAAAATAGAAATATATTATAATAAAAAATACATTTTAGATAAGATAGACCTAGAATATCAAATGCAGTAGGGATGAGATTTAGAACCGGAAAACCGGACCGGAACCGGAACCGGACCCGTTAGAACCAGAATATATAGAACCGGGTCCGGTTCCGGGTTTAAAAATTGGCTTTATCCGGGTTCCGGGTAATCCGGGTTTGGGTACATTGGGTCCGGGTAAACCGAGTCTAAAATCCGGAACCGGTTTTTGGAACCGGAACCATTTTTAGGGCCGGAACCACTTTTTGTGAAACGTTTACAAGATGCATATCTTATTCGTTTCAACTCCAATTGACATACGGTTTTTTCCAACATGTAGTTTAGAGTTTGTACGTGATTCTAGACTATAAAATTTTCATTTTTAGTTTTATATTCATTGACTTACAGTCCTCAAAAGTTGAGATACCAAAGCTGAAAGTTTTTAGTTTTTTAGTTTTTTTGTATTCGGTGAAAGTTTTAAAGCATGCATATCTAATTCGTTTGAAGTCGGATTGACATGTGGTTTTTTTCAACTTCTAGTTTACAGTTTGTACATGAGTTTAGACTATAATTTTGTCATTTTTGGTTTAACATTCAATGATTTACAGTCCTCCGAAGTCGGGATATCAAAACTGACTTTTCAGCTATTTGTTTTTGTACTTTGTATTATGTGAAAATATTAACACAAGTATATCTCATTCTTTTAAATTCGGATTGACATGCGGGTTTTTCCAGAGTGTATTTTAGAGTTTGTACATGATTTTAGACTCTAATTTTGTTAATTGTGGTTTCGTATTCAATAAGTTACAGCCCCCCAAAGTGAGGATATCAATATGAAAATTTTCAAAGTTCAACCCACTAAGTTGTAAGTAATTACCAAAAAATTCCGGTTTTTTCGGGTTTTCCGGGTCTAAACCCACTTTATCCGGTTCTAACCTACCCACTTTGATGTTTCCGGGTTTTTCGGTTCTAGACCCACTTTACCCGGAACCGCACCGGAGCCGGTTCCTATATACCGGTCCGGTTTCCGGTTCTATAAAATCTTGTTAACCGGTTCTGGGTTTTCCGGGTCCGGGTCCATCGGGTCCGGGTTTGGACCCACTTTCATCCCTAAAATGCAGGCCGAGGTTCATTATTGTGACCGTTACAGGTAACTACCGCATCAAACACCTCCACTGTATTCACCCCATTTGTCTTTGACTCCACCTCAAACTCGATGATCTCCGAGTCAACCAATTCCACTCGGGTCACCACAGTATTGAAACGAATCAACTCAGTGAGTTCAAAGTAACCAGCAAAATCTTCCAAGAACTTTAGAACTTCTTCGTGTCCAGGAAACAACCTCTCATCGCCATATGTTTTATCGTTGAGTTTGAAATCAATGAAGCTCATGAGCTGACGTGGAAGATTCGTCCGCAGTGATTTGTAAAGAGATCCATGAATGATCTCTCTGTTTAGGTCAAGTCCTAAGAGATCTGACTCGAATCGTGGATCGTAGACCCAAGTTCCTCCAAGTCGGTGTGACTTTTCAAACGCCACAACTTGGTGGGACTCTCTTTGAAGCTCACGGGCGGCGATTAGTCCGGAAACACCAGCACCAATGACGGCCACCTTTAAAGAAGTTGCCATGGCTGATAGCTTTCCTCGCTTTTCTGGTAGAAACATATATGATGGAGCAGGTGGGTGGTTTATGTGAAGTTTTCATGGTCAACAATCAATAACCTTTTCTATTTTTTTAAGACAAAATTGCAAAAATGGTCCTGTGGTATGCATTTTTTTGGGGTTTTAGTCTAAACCTCGATTTTTTTGGATTGGTGGTCCTTTTGGGCTGGTTTCTTTGCGTTTTTAGTCCCTCAGTAAACTGAAAAGACTATTATGCCCTTCTGATATATTTTTTATGTTTTTTCTATTTAATTTAAATGAAAAATAAAATAATTACCTAATTTGGGGGCCACATCTCTCTCTCTCTCTCTCTCTATTTACAAAATCCAGATCAATTCATTTTCGCAATCTTGAATTTCAGAAATCATTGAACAAAGATTGGGATGACGATGGATCTGAAAATGGAGGATTTAAAACGTCTTTGAGCTCAAGAGAAAGAAGAAGTAGAAGAAAAGCACAGAAACAGAGTAACAAACCCTAGTTGTTTTCACTCCTTTAATTTCAATGTTAATTCCAAAAAGCTGTAATTGCTACTCCCATTGTTGTTCTGGAACCATTTTTTCGTGTTTATCTTGCTTCTATAAGATGAATTTTGACTGAAATTCGAAGCAAATGTGTGCGATGCTGTTTAGAAAGATTACTAATTTCATGAACAAATTACGGAACAATTAGTTTGGAGAACGATATCCTCACCCTAAATGCAATTCGCACCTTCCTTCTGAGACAGAAGAAGCGCAGGAGCTGAAGGCGGTGACAAGATGGTTGAAGCATCAAAGGTGATGGCAATATGGTTGCTCCATTGCTCCTCTCGGCTGCTTTCCCCTTTTGTTGTCGGCTGTGGAGATGGGTAGCACACGAAGTGAACGCAGGGTGTTTGGGCTATTTGATCGACGGGAAAGAAAATGAAGGAGGAAAGGAGTTGCAGAGGTGAGGGCAGCCACCAGTTCCTCTTCCCTTGCTGGTGGTATCCAAGAACGAGAGAGAGAGAGACCCATTTTTATATTTAATAATAATAATAATAATTTTAAAAAGGGAAAGAAAAATGAAAACTAAATTCATTAAGGGTATAATAGTCTTTTTAATTTGAACAGGGACCAAAATTGCATGTAAACCAACCCAAAAGGACCACCAATCCAAAAAGGTCGAGATTTGGACTAAAACCCCAAAAAAATGCATACCATAGGGACCATTTTTGCAATTTTGTCTTTTTTTAATAAACAAATTATGGAAAATCAAATTTTATTTTAAGAAAATTACCATATTAACGATTTTTATTTTTTTACCATTAAATAGTCTGTAAAAAAAAACCCAAATAATCACAATTTTCGCAAATGCAAAAATATGTTTGTCGTGATATAACTCCACCTAAGATTAGGTATTAAACACTATGAAACTACATTTTATTAGATAAAAACTGCGATTAAGAGATTCACAATTAACACTTTAAGCTGCTATTTCCGATGACGGCTAACTGCCACCATCCTTCTTCACTACAAGAAAAATCATGAATAGCTACGGAAAAATGTTACGGAATCAAATTCCATAGCCATTTTGCTACGGAGTATGCTACGGAATGGCTTTCTGTAGATTTTTTGTTACAAAATTTTCTATGAAATAAAATTCCGTAGCAAACTTATAACTAATTACGGAAATTTGTAACAGAATCGTAATCTGTACTTAGTTTGTTACCGAATTTGCTACGAAATTAAAATATGTAACAATTTTGCTACGTAAATTACTACGAATCTAAATTATGTAGCTATTTTGCTACATAATAATATTTCATAGCTATTTTGCTACGAAATTTAGTTAAGAAAATGATTTTCGTAGTTATTTTGCTATGAAATGAAATTCCATAGCTATTATGCTATGAAATTTTGCTACAGATTTACATAGCTATTTTGCTACGGTGGAAAAATTCATAGCTCTTGTATTACAAAATTTTCCACGGAACTAAGTTATGTAGCTACTTTGCTACGGGATAAAACTTCATAGCTATTTTACCCTTAATGTTTTACTTAATATTTTTAATTTTAATAAATGATCTTGTGGAACAAATTTATTACAATATTTACATAAAAATGTTACTACAATTACCTCAATAAATGTCATCTTTTCCAACCCTCCACAATTAGTATTAGCACATGATATATATATATATATATATATATATATATATATATATATATATATATATATAAGATTAACAAAAATATATATTTTTAGAAGATATAGTTATTCTACTTGTAACAAGGACCAAGAAGGTTACAGAACATTAGAACACGACCAAAATTGCAAAAACAGGATATAGTTAGGGGCTAAAAATGGAATTCACTCTATGTAATATTTGATGATTGATTACTGAATATCGGAATCGAACATCTTGGGAGATAACTAAGAATTGGAATCTTGAATTCCATTACGTGTTGTGTTAACCGAATGGAATTCCAAGAGATGTAAGTAAGGATTTACTGTGAATTCACATGACCTCGTTCAAAAATAAGCATATTTTGTTTGGTGCTACTTTGATATATTTATCAAAAAAAAATAAAAATCTACTATTAAAATAAATTCTAATAAATTTTAAATTTGAATAAAATAGATTTTTGGAATATATACATATTTTTTTATCTACTCGTTCTATAAATGAAGGACTTGTAGGTTATGTAAGAAAATATGTGTTGAAACATAAAATGAAAAAAAATCTTTAATTATCATCTAACGTGTATAATGAAATCACCAAATGGATTAAAAAATAGATATTCGTGTTAAATTTTGACTAGTCAACCAATGAATTATTTTGTAGGCAGGACTCTTGCTCATTATTGTGACCTAATTCCTTATTCGTCATTCTGCGGTTTCCCCCCGGTCTCCATTTTTGCCTTTATCGATCGGAATTCGCTCTATAGTGAGCTCCTCTCACTCTTGTTTGCTCTATCGTTCGCCGCTTGCTCCTTCAATCTGTAGATTCTTCTCAATCGTCTTCGTCCCTACCATGTAACATTCTTCTCTGTTCTGTTTCCTCCATTTTCTCTTTCTATTATCCAATGACCTGAAGGATCTTGTTAACTCTACCAATCCAAACATGCAGCTAGATTCAAGTTTTTATTGGTTAATTTGATTGCATTTGATGCAAATTGTGGATTTTGACTAGACAAATATGGTCAAAACTGTTCTCTCCTAGTATAAGTCAAATCTTCAATCAGTGTCTTTACTTTGACATGCTTATAAAGTTTTCATGATGATTTGTTTTACCGGAAATTCTTAGGGTTTAGAACTCGGTTTCAATTTTATGATATATTGGGATGCCTAAAAGGTGTTTTGATGATTTGCCTTCCTTTTTCTTTATGGTTCTTTACAGAGATTGCTTAAGATGGTGGATGGTTTGAGCTTTAAGGACTTTGTGATAATCTTGTAATTCTTACATTGATTGAAACTAAGAAACAATATGGCTAAGGTTGCGTTTAGTTACGGAAAAATAATTTTTATTTTCCGTTTTTTGTTTTCCCTTTTCGATCTTCGTTTTCCGTTTTCATTTTTCATTGAAAAATTTAGAAAAAGCGTTTAGTTAAACTTATTCATTTTTCATTTTCAGTTTTAGAAAATTAGAAAACATGTTTAGATGTGTATTTTTCTATCGGTTTTCATTTTTAGAAAACGGTAGCGGTGGTAGGGTGTGGGTGGGGGCGGTGACAGTAGCGGGTCGGCGACGGTGGTGGTGATAACAGGCGATGGTGGTGGCGACGTCAATTGTGTCAATGGTGGTGGTGGTGGTGGCGGCGGCAGCGGTGGTGGTGGTGCTAGTGACGAGTTAGTGGTGGTGATGGTGATGGTAAGTCGGTGATTATGGGGGTGGTGTTGGGTATGTGGGGGTGCGAGTGTGTGTATGTGTGTGTTTGTGGGGGTAGGTGTGGGTTTGTGTGTGTGTGTGGGTGTATGTCTGTGAGGGTGAGGGTGGGGGTAGGTATGTATATGGGTGGGTATATATGTGTGTGTGTTTGTGGGTGTGTGTGTATGTGGGGGGGGGGGGGGGGGTGGGTATGTATGTAAGTGTGTATGTTTGTGGGTTGGTGTGTGTGTGTGTGTGTGGGTGGGTATATATGTGTGTGTGTGTGTTTGTGGGTTGGTGTGTGTGTGTGCGGGTGTGTGTGTGGGGGGGTGGGTGGGTATGTATGTGTGTGTGTAGGTGGGGGGTGTTCAGGTGGGGGTAGGTAGAGGTGGATGGGGTGGGAGTGGGTGTGTGTTTATATTTTAAAAAAATTTTGGAATTTGAAAAATGTGGAAAATAATGATTATCAGTGTTCCAAAAATTTACAACTTCTTTGTAATTTTAGAAAACGAAAAATTTTCATTTTCCATGAAAAATTTAGAAAAATAGACGAACTAAATGCGTTTTCAAAATTCTCATTTTTCTTGGAATTTTTTTTCCGGAAAACGGTTCATTTTTCCGCAACTAAACGCACCCTAAGTTCTTTGTTTTTAGACTTAATTTCCATCTGATCTAAAGATTTATATATGTAGTATCATCTTTTCAATAGTCAAAGAAACTTTAAAAGTTTTATAATTTTCCCTTCCTTGAAGTTTTAGTGAAATCTTTTGATATGATGTAACACTTGTAAATACATAATCTTACAGTATCTTCGAAGTATACGAATCAGATTATAATGGCAAGGTAACTTTCAATGATATAATGAAGGTGTTGTGGGATTTGAGTGGCTCATTTATGTCAGATAAATAAAGAGAGGCATGCTTCATATTCCATTCGATTGTTTTTATAAAAAATATTCTCCACCTCCAACAAGTTTTTATAATTTCATCTTAATTTTTCAGGAAGTTTTAATCAAAGTCATGCAGGAAGTTGGCTACAGTAAAGATTCTTCTCTGCTGGACTTTTGTATGACGAGATGCCATCGGAGAAAGCTTCTATTGTGTGTATGTGGCGATTCAAATCTAAACTGCATGACTGTATTTGTGATTAATATTCAGTTTTAATGATTAGAAAACCTTGTAGAAGAATTTTTCGATAATATCATATATCTATAAAATTGATGTAACTATTAAATTTATATTTACTATATTTTTATATGTTTTTATGAATATTATAATTGGAAAATTGAATTTTGTTGAAAAATTTATCATACTGAATTTGCTTTGGGACCTATTGCTACAAGATAAAATACTACGAAATTGTTGCTGAACAAACAACTATGGAATTCGCTACGGAACAGACGACTATGGAATTCGCTACGGAACAGACGGCTACGGAGTTCGCTACGGAACAGACGGCTATGGAATTCGCTACAGAACAGACGACAACGAAATTTGTTACAAAATATACGGCTACGGAATTCACTACAGAACAGATGGCTACAAAATTTGCTATGGAACTCAAATTGCAACGAAATAGATGTCGTAGAAACTGTCATAACAAAATTGTTACTGAATTATAATTCTGTAGCTAAACATTTTGCTACAAGAATTATAGCTACGGAGTCTAATTGATAAATTGCTTACAAAATTCCTTAGTTATTCAGCTTTAGCTACGGAATTTTAGATTTTTGCTATGAAATTTTTTCGTAGTTAAATTGAAATTTTCTTGTAGTGCTTCACTCCTCCCATTAGCCGTCGCCGTTAGCCACCGTTGTGGCCGCTAGGGTTGCTGCTGTCGTCATCATGCACCACCAAGTGGTGGCTGCGTCCAGATCTCCGAGCTAGGGCATGAAGATGTGGGTTGTGTAGTCATTCCTCTGTTGGTGTGCCTGCTTTACCGGGAACCAGAGAGAAACCACCGCCACCATCGTGAGGTGGTGACTGCCATCGCAAAACAGTCGTTGCAGCCGCCGTGAGCCGCCAGGTGGGTTTCTGGGTTCTTTGTATAAATCAGAATCGCGTGTGTGTTGAAGGTGGTGTTTGATGGCCGGAAAACGGAACAGATACCCACCATGGCCGCCAGCCATGGTGGCTGCCACCATGTACCACCATCGGCCACCACAAGGGTGGTTGTGTGTGTGTGCGTCTTATTTGGGATTTTGGCATTATAAATTGTAATTAGTGACTAGTATAATCAAGAAAACCCATAACCACCACCGTAAGGTGGTGGCTGTCGCCTTTCTACCGCCACCAGCCACTGTGTTGGGTGGCGGTGTGCTTTTGCTTGTGTTTAGCTTGCTTGGACATAATGGGACTAGAACCATAACCACCACCGTGAGGTGGCCACCGCCGCCGCGAGCCGTCATTGACCACCACTACCCGAGGTGGTAGTGGGTGGTGCCTAACTTGTGAAACACTAGTGGGCCTAATGAAACTCTAATGGGCCTAATAAAACCCTAATTGATCTAAAGACTTAGTTTTTGGGCCTATTGGGATGTGATTGGGTTGGAAACCCTAATTAGGGTTTAGAAAACCCTAATTTTGGATATATGGGCTTTGGATTGTCGGGACCCGCATTTTGGACAACCAGATTGGGATTATGTATTAAGCCCTACCACACCATATGATTTACCTAGTAGAGTGATGGACTTAATGAATTAAATCCTTAATGGGTTAAGTAGGGACACTTAACCCTAATCATCATTTCATGTAAGAAACCCTAATTTTAAATTGGGCCTTGAGTTGGACCTTTCTATTGGGCTTTGATGATTAGGCTATTTATGGGCCATCCAAGAGTAATCATATGGACTAGAATATTTAGATGGGTTTGAGGGTAAGGGCCATATGAGGGGTTGGGCCAAATTTGGAAAATTGGGCCGTAGATGGGCCATAATTTAGGCCTTGATGATTATGAGATGTTGGACCATTGGAATGCCAAATGTTTGGACTGGACTAGATGGTTGGGCCTTAGGGGAAGACCATGTAGAGGTTTGGGCCGCATTTGGAAAATTGGGCCAGATGTTAGGCTTTGACTCATAGTTGACTTTTGGGCCTTTAGATTGGGCCGTGGGCTTGAATCAAGCTAAGATGGGGGTAACGTAGCCTTTTACCCAAGCATGGACTTATGGTTATGTGTTGGAACCCAATTCTTAATCGGGTGTTATTTTGATATTGACAGTTTGAGAATTTGTCATCCAACAACTAGGGTTTTGTCTGTGGGACTTCAACAGTGCGAGGTGAGTTACTATCCAGTAGAAGTGGGTCTAAGGCCACAATGCCGACCCCACTAGTAGGAGTTGTTTGTTAGATGATTTTCTTTGTGATAATTGTCTGGTATGCCACTACCTGTTATGTTTTATGTGCTAGTATGGTATGATGTTGTGTGATAGTTGTAGTATGGGGAATAGTCCTTGTATCAGGTCGAAAGGACCAAAGGGGTGGTTCGGGCTCCCCGGTATGCTTGACAGTATGTTTATCTTATGTTATGTTATTATGTAGTAGTGGTAGGGGTGAAACAGTCCCTGTAACCGGTTGAGATACACCGGAGGGTAGGTTGGGCATCCAAATATGCCTGAAATGGGGTAGGTCGGGCACCCCGGTATGCCTGACAGTGGGGTAGGTTGAGCACCCCAGTATGCTTAGCAGGGTAGGTCGAGCACCCAGATATGCTTGACAAGGTAGGTCGGGCACCCAGATATGCCTGACAGGGTAAGCCGAGCACCCAGATATGCCTGGTAGTATGTGATTTGTATGGTATGTGGTATGATGGGGGAACTCACTAAGCTTCGTGCTTATGGTTTTTAGTTTTGGTTTCAGGTACTTCGTTTTCGAAGGAATGGAGTCGGCTCGATCGCAACACATCACATTATGTTTTCCGCACATGAGATCTTTGGGAGTACACTCTGATATTATTTTATGATAACATGTTTTGATTATTGACACTTTGGTTTTGACATGGAACGTTATTATGGATGTTTTCTTGTACTTTTGCTTTATAATAACTTAATTAAAATGAAATTTTTGGTCTTGAATTTTGGGATGTTACAAGTTGGTATCATAGCCTTGGTTTGAGGGATTCAGACACACACTCGGGTGTGTCTGGACTCAAACTAAGGACTTGGTATGAAAATTTTTCAAAAGAAAAAAAAATCATTTTATAAAAAGAATTTGCAAAGAGAAAAAAACTTTAAAAAAATCAAGGTGTGTGATGCGATAATCTACCGAGCTTAAGTAAGTTTTCCCCAAGATACCCATACATGTTATGTTATGATTGTTGGATTAGTGTCTAAGTCCATAACTATATTTAGTATGTACTTGACCCGATTGTGCATGGTCCTTTTGGGTTGCATTCACCAAAGCACCTTAACTGGATGAATAATAGAGAAAGAGGTTATTATGGTTTATTAATGTATTATAAGAATAATATATTAAAACAGAAATCATATTTATTTAATTAACATTGGTCAAGAATTAATTAAGAATTAATTTTATGGTCCAAAAAGGTTAATTGAATTAAGGGGACTGAACTTGTAATTATGTGATAGTTGCAAAGTTGGGTAAGGAAACCCTAGAGCATAGGGTGGACGAATTCTAAGGATAAGGCCTTAGGAATTCGTCTAAGGGGGTTCTAGAATTATCCTTTGGGCTGCTTGGTGGCTAAGTAACTAGATAAGGATAATCACTGAAACCCAAATTCCCACACCTATATAAAGACCCCTAGGCATGAGATTTCAGCTACACTAAAACCCTAGAAGCCTTGGAGCCGACTTTTCCCTCTCCCCTCTCTCCTTCTCTCTCTCTCTCTCTCTCTCTCTTGCTTCATCCAATTGATTTTGGTGTTTGTGATTCATTAGAGGCGCAACATTTGGGGTGCTAAGGTTCTCAAAGCTTCAAGATCTACAATCAACAATCAAGGTATTCATCTAACTTGTTTATTTGATATTCAGTTAGTTTTTTTGTATGCTAGATTTGGGTTTACAAGCTTTGGATAAATTTGCATGTACAATAGAGAAACCTAGATACAAAGCTTTAGGGTTTTGCATGTACACATTTGATGTTCTTTTGCTCAAAACCCATCAGTGGTATCAGAGCCTTGCTTGGTTTCTATTGTATTTGATGCATAATGTCTTTATTCATTGCTTAAAATCAAATTTTTGGCTATCTGCCTGACAGACTCGTCGAGCCCAAAGAGGTACTCGACGAGGAGGATGAACTCGGTGAGTCCTGTATGGGGCTCGGCGAGTCGGGCTGTCAGACAGATGGATTTTCGGGATTTTTTTGCTTATTTTGGCTTAGGATAATTACCATAATTGTTTCCAATTAATAAAACATGAATTTTATTGATTCCTTATGATTATCTTTGTCAAAATAAAACATTTTGTCATCTAATTAGATAATTATTACTTTATTGATAAATGTTAATTATTTGAATTTTTTGATCAATTATCTTGCATGAAATCGGATTAGGTCAAAATTAGATAATCACCAAAAATTAATTGTTTAATTATTTATTTGAATTTTGATCTAGATAGTTTTGAAATGTTTCAAAACTCGCCCTCAAGTTTTGGAATTTAAATTTTTTGATTAAAAGTTTAATTTTGAAATAATTAAATTCCAAGCCCTAGAATTTTGCAAGTTTAAAATTCACCCTATACTATCATAATATTATAAGAATAATTATTATATATCTATAAGATAAACGTTAGTCTTACCGTTAGTAGACCTCATTCACGAAGCCGGTCTATAAGGGGGGTATAAGGTTATGGCCTATAAAATGGCCATTTAATGAGTGTCCACTCTAGAGGTGGCAAAAATTGACACGACACGAAACCCGACATGAAATAAACAGGTTTGGGTAAGATATTTCAACCCGTTTAAATAAACGGGTTGACACGACACGACACGAAAATTAAATGGGTAAGGTTAGTGTTGAGAATTTCAACTCGAATATGACTCGAAAATGACCCGTTTATTTATATGCACGTTTTTTGAATTATTTAAATAATCTAGAAAGATACAATAACAAAACCATAAGCAAAAGAAAACCTTTGAATTGAATTGTTTTGTAATGTTGAAATGAATTAGTTGTCTAGATCAAGACTTCATTTCAGTTTTTCCATTCTGTCCCAAACTACCCAGTCTCTTTCACCACTCTCACATCCACATGACCTTGTCACCCAACTCCCACTCTTTCAGTTTTGTCATCTGAACTTGCTATGACTTCATCTATTCTACCTCCAAACTATTAGTTTTTCCTTTTCGCCTACCCAACTCCTACTCTTTCAACATGCTATTTCTTTTAACCTCACATGACACAACATATTTAAAGGTATAGCCTAACCCGAAACCCGACACGAACTCGACACAAAAATAAACGGGTTGACACGACACGACACGTTAATTAAATGGGTCGGGTTAGGGTCATGCACTTTCAACCCATTTAGTGTTTCGACATGACACGAACCCAACCCGACACAACACGATTGCCACCTCTAGTCCACTCTCACCCACCGCTTACTTGATTGGTGGAGGGTTGTTAGTCGAACGGGTAGGATAGGGCAACCAATTCCTCATTAAAAGTATAATGAATAATAAAGTAACTAAATGTTTTTTTATAAAATTCTCAATCTTAGTTACTTTAGGAAAAATGTGAATTTGATGCTATTCCATGGAATTACACTTTGTACCCTTGCTAATACGTTAGTGGAGCATATGTGGTTAACCGACACACTAATTTGACTCTAAGAAAAGGTGGAAAATGGTGATTTGTTGTTTGTCATAGATCAATGGAGCGTGTGTGGCTAACCGAAACATTGATTAGGTGGCTGTAACATCGAGGGCACCAAGTACATTTGCATGGTTATTCACACGTTGTTTGTGATCCTCGGTATCCCAGTCACAAACTTGAAGGGCATATCGAGATTTAAACATGTCATTGAAAATTTCAATAAATCTCAAAAGATCTAGGAATTTCAATACATTTAAAACTTAGTCGTTTTGTTTTTCATGGTGGAAATTAGTGAATCGTCATTCACTTACCTTCAAATTATTTGCAATTTAAATTACGGCATCGCTCTTTTATGTTTGAAATAATGTTGTTGGATCCTAGCCCTAATTTCTCATTTGGGTGTTTAATTAGGGATTATTATTTAATCAAACTTTGTCTCTTTTCTTTTTCAGATGTCGAACTCGAACAACAACAACGCTTCAGGCTTAACCTCATCCGACTCATTCTCACTCATGAACTTGTGTGGGAGGGTGATCATCGATGGGACCAATTTTAATGATTGGATCTGCAACATCAGAATGGTTACCCGCTACGAGGACAAGGAGTATGTCCTCGACAAGGAGCTGAAGGAGGTGAACGTAAACACTCCTACTTCTGAAGAGATTGCTGCCTTCGAGGCCCACGAGCGAGATGCTATGAAAGTTCTTTACATCATGCTCGCGACAATGACTGTAGGAATCCAGAAGTCCTACGAGGACTACAATCCATATGAGATACACCAGAATTTGCTGGACTGGTACCACCAAAGTGCCAGGCAGGAGAGGTACGAGATCATCACTTTGATGATCACGACCAAGATGAGGGACGGAGAGTCTGTCACTGCTCATCTGCAAAAAAATGCAGAGGTATGTCGACCGCCTGGCTGAAGTTAAATGTTAACTTCGATGAAGAGTTGGCGATTGATATCATTCTTCATTCGCTACCACCCTACTTCAACCAGTTTCGCATGACCTACCACATGAACAAAGAAGAGGTCAACTTGAGCAAACTTCAAGGCTTGTTGAGGACTGCTGAGAGCAACCTCAAGGATAAATATGTTGCATCAACTCCTGCTACAGCTGCCCCCGTCTTGGTTATTGGGCAAGGGAAGGGTAAGAAGAGGAAGGCTCCTTCAAAGAGCCACCATAAGGGAAAGTCCCATGATGGCACCTCTTCTAGTGGAACCAAGGTTGGTCCCACTGCACCCACCTTTAACCCAAAGGATGCAGAGTGCTACTACTGCCATGAGAAAAGGGCATTGGAAACGAAGTTGCCCGAATTATCTACAAGATATCAAGGATGGGAAGATCAAGTCGTCCTTCGCAGGTATTTACACTATTCAATCTAACAACTCATCGCATGCTATTTCTTGGATACTTGATACAGGATGTGGTTTTCACATTTGTTCTGATTTACAGGGGACTAAGAAAAAATAGGGATGTGGAGCATGGGAAGATAAACTTGATCATGGGGAACAGAAGATCGTCGCCTCTCTTTCTCTCTCTCAGGTGCTTCTTTAATTTACATTATTCTTAAGTGTGATTTCTTTTTGTTTTTCTTTTGTTCCATTTTCATCCTTTTACCTAAAGCTTGAAGAGTTATTTTAGTTTTTATAAGGTGCCAATATATGGTTAAAAGTCAATACAGAGCTTTGGTGGCATATATGGGTTGAGATGGTGATAACTAATGGGTTTTGAACATAAGAACATCCTATGTGCTCATACAAACCCTAATGCTTGGATCTAGGTTTCTCTATTATACATGCAATTTATCCAAGACTATAAACCCTAGATCTAGCATATGATAATCAACATAACATATAATTAGGGTTTAGATCATACCTTGATTGTTATGTAGCAATAACAATCTCAAATCCTCATTGTAATGACTTCAGAAAGCTTAGAGTCACAAATGTCACTCCTCTAATGGTTCACAAACACCAAGAGCAAGATGATGAAGAAGAGAAGAGAAGGAGGCTCTCAAAAACGTGTGGAAACCCTAGACAATTAGTTCACCACGTTTTTGGAGCATAAGGGTTCTATATATAGTGAGGCTATTAGGGTTATCTAACAAGGAAACCCTAATTTGGATGCTTAATCCCTAAGCAACCCATGGACTCCTTTCCTTAAAGGCCTTGGACGATTTCCAATGGGTTTCCCCATAGAATTTGTCCAACCTTATAATATAAGGCAATCCATAGCCCAATTGCAATTATCTTATAATTACAATTCCAGTCCCTTAAGTTTAATTAATCTCTTTTAGTCACAAACTTAATTCTTATTAATTCTTGACTAATCTTAATTAAACAATATGATTTATCCTTTAATATATTATTCCCATAATATATTAATAAATCATATTTAATCCTTTCTCTCCATAATTCATCCTATCAAGTTGCTCATGGTAAAGGCAACCCAAAAGGACCATGCACCATCGGGTCAAGTACATACCAAAATAGTTATGGACTTAGACACTAATCCAGCAGTCTGCCACTTGGATAAGTCTAATAACTATTTTGCGTATGACTTCAGATCCTGATCTGCAATCGTAGCTTTCCAAAGCCGCTGTCAACTCTGATCCTATCAGATACGCGTGTCCTTTAGATAAGGGATCATATATTCCTCCATTCTAGATATCGTATAAGACATGATTTCTAATCATTCTTTCTGTACCATTTCTCGACTTCCGATTTATGACGACTGACTAATTGAACAAATCAAATTATCCCTAGCCCGGCCGAGCATTTACGTTTGTCATCACTAAATCATTGAGGGGCCCAAAGATATCGCTTTTATCCTTCTTTGGATAAAAGGAACGGATAAAGTTTGATTCAATGCTCGCTTACACTCACTCACCGAATCACACACAACAATATGTTTTATGACACCAAGTTACTAGTGCCTTTACATATTATCAATATGCAACCGATTTGCAAGATACAACTCACACATCTCGGTTTCAAGAATATAAGATATTATCGTCTCATTAATCACTTGTGATACAATTCATGGAGTGATCCAAGTGAGCGTGGGTTTAATCCAATGCTCAAA
Organism: Lactuca sativa; assembly: GCF_002870075.4. NCBI lineage: Eukaryota > Viridiplantae > Streptophyta > Magnoliopsida > Asterales > Asteraceae > Lactuca > Lactuca sativa. The sequence goes on from NC_056629.2 coordinate 10,761,878, forward strand.
TCATATTCATAAGCATTCATGAACATTGCAGCAAACATTTGCTTATGTCTAATACTCTTAAGACAATCCACACACCAATTCATGACAGTCTTTATTCATACCTACTTCCAACATATGAACGACTATGGCCCGTTCGAATAATTTGACTGTTCTAAACCAATTAAATTATTCAGGAAGTCAAAACATGCAAAGTGAAACACAAGAATGATATTAATCCCATATGGCCTTAAAACTTTGAGCATAAATAAAACACCTTTTATTTATCACCATATCGATTACTCATTATTTGTTGTTTTGAGTAATCAACTTTTTACTTGAATTATTACACTTGTCCCATGCTCTTAGCATGCACACAATGTTTACCTATGGTTCTTACTTTGTGAAATAGATCAAATGAACACATTTCCAATCATACTCATTTCACAAATCCCAATCCTTTTCACAAGTGAAAGAATATCAAATTCTTGCCACTTATGGAATATGCTAGATTCTAACATTTTATGCAATGATCCTTTTTTAATGTCATAGCACAAAAGTCACAATGCCTATTGCCAATGATATTACAAAGTCCTTTATCGGAGATTGTTACAAGACAATTCTTTAGATGTGATGTCTCTCACTCAAAGTACATTCCTTTGAACATCCTTTTGCATAAAATTTCTAATCTAGACATAGACTCTTAATATCTAACTCCCAATATGGAAACCTTTCCATATTCGCCATATGACAACTCATTCTCAATAGAATATTATCTATTCATAATAATGTCGATATGGTCCATCCAATACTATACTTCCAACTACCCACAAGCGACCAATCCTCGACGAACTTTGGATTGTCCTTTGATAGTTTTTAATTATCTTAGTCAAAACCGATTCTTGTCCTTTTTCCCTCTAAATGCGCTAGACATTTGGAAAATTTTAGAATGGTCAAATATTATAGCATTTGCAATCGATCCTATACCGGAAGCGTATGGGACATGATGCATAATTTCTTACATAAAGATTTGATACTTTATCAATCTTCTGCCATAATATTTTATGTGCTATGTTCTCAAAATTCGAACTATGAAGAGGAATGTCGTAATCATAATCAAAATTTGAGAGCACACTATGTACCTTTGACTAAATTTATTAACATTCCACAACCTAAACCTTTAAATTTAAAATGAAGCATAATATTCTCTCCCTTAATTAGAGCAAAACAACTTTTCAACTATTGCGACTTTGCAAAGTATAACTCTTGTTTTCTATAATTAATATTGCTAACATTTATGCTCCCACTATCATGATAATTATTATAAACATAACACTTATGCTCCCACTAGCTTTGACATGTATTCAGAAACCAGCTTAACTTCCAGAAAAACAATACTTGTTGAATTCCTTAAGTTCATGTTTCTAATACCTAATGCTTTGATAATCCTTTATCTAAGCTTATACACCTTTTCTTTAGATAGCTCATATGTGTGTCTAAACAATTCAGACTAATTGCCAAATCTCACAATTCGAATCATGGAAAGGGATACCGTAACCATAATCGAATTCGAGAATTCAATTTCACAATCCCTATCTTCTTAAAATCTTTCTTAGTGAAAACATTTCCTCACAGTCACTTTTATGAAGGAGGGAATCTTATGACACTTAGATTTTAATGGTGTATGTGTTCCTATCCATGTGAATTTGTCAAAACCAAAGTTTACGACAAATTCAAACTCATATGAGCTGAACTTTCTTAATCTTTACTTCTTGCCTTATGGTAACACAGCTGCCCACCATGTCTTCCAAGTAGTTGAGCAGCTCACCCTTTCCTATCAATGTACTTTCCATTGATCAAGGTGCCTGCCTTTTATGCGTTCAAATGAGAACTCATAGGGCTCACATGCATAATTAACTCAATTGGAACGGCACAGAAACAATATAGTGTCAACACGATAGGTTGTAAACCTCAACTCGTGTGCTAGTGATGATCAATAAGGTCTATTTTGATTTGTTCTTGAAACCTTTCAAGACCATTAAGACTCCCGCTGACTCCTCGACATATAAGATTCTCTTGTCAATAAACATTTCTTGACAAACAAATATTCAAGAGTTAGTGCAGTTTTTATCAAAACACTTCATAAATAGGTCCTACTTGGTCTTTGTCTTATCCAAGACATCACAACTTTCCTCATTTGATGAATGTTATAAACCTTCTTAATACTTATCACTCAATGTCACAATCTTAACTCTAAGACTTGTTTTGGAACGAAGTATGATTGACTTCTTGATTTAACCATTTCTTCAATTCTTGATTCCTCTTCTTAGACATACAATTGTACTAAGACTCACTTAGAGGATCAATTGAGATATGGTTCTTAATCATTAAGACTTATCATAAAGCTTAAAAGGTACTCTCTCTTCTTCTTAGAATGGAGAAACTTTTATCTTTCTGCCTACTTTATTCTTCTTATTCGTTCTGCTATTGATTTAAACCTTTTCAATCAATTCAGAATTAAACTTAATCTTGTAAGTATAATCATATTTACTAAACCTTTAGTAAATCATGACGAATATCTTTGTTACTCTTATGGTGGACTTGATCAACACGCAACTTTGTGTGCTCGATCTCCTAGTCCTTCACTTTACACTTTGTCAATGAATTAGTCTAATTTCCAAATATGAAATTTCTCATTCATCGTGCAACCAAGTTGCATGATTCCAAGTTTCTGTCCAATTGAAACTTGGGCGATGAGAAACTCTCCCTATTTGGTAAATTATCGACATTTCCACAGACAACATAACTAACAATCAAATCCATTATTGCTAATATTAAAAACCTTCAAACATCAATTTTTCATGCATGCCATTGCAAGGATAAATAAATAATATAAAATCAAAATTTATTTTATTGCGGAAAAATTTTGTCCTTACAATGCAATTCATTGAAAAACTATGCTAATACATATTTCTTAGCAATCTAATTCTAATTCTAAGTAGTAGCTCAAGAATCTAATCTTCAAGTAATGCGATCGAAATCCATTTCTTCACGGTTAGATTCTGCTCACTTCTTCCCTTAAGCTTCCTCTCCTTTCTTCGATCCTACAAAACATCAATTGTAATCTTATCACATTATGTATTAAGAATCTAGAATAGGAGCTTAAAAGAGTTAGTCAATGGATTTTACCTAAAGCAGAGCCATACGTTTTGACTATCCCATCTCTTAGATCTCTTAGGTAAATAGGGCAGCTTCGTCTCCAATGCCCCTTCTCTTGGCAATAAAAGCAAATTGACTCTTTTGGAACAGGACATGGAACTACTTCAGACATTGCCATTCTCTTATGATCAAACTTTTCGATCATAGCATGTCTTTCGTTGCCATTGTCTATATCCATAGAAGTCTTGAAGGCAGATTCACCAATCAACTTTGCTTTTCTATTGCGCCAAACCATTGCTGATTCAGCAACAATAAGCATATAGGTGAGATCTATAAGGGTCACGTCGTAGTTCATCATATAGTACTCTCTTACGAACTCACTATATGAGTTAGGAAGTGACTGAAAAACCCAATCAACAGCCATCTCCTCACAGACAACGGATCCCAACATTCTTAACCTATCAATGTGTGACTTCATCCCTAGGACGTGTGCACACACCGACTTTCCCTCTTCATGTTTACTTGCCAAAAGGGCTTGAGTGAGCTTGAACTTTTCAAGCCTTCGAACTTGTGGGTTAGGGAGAATAATTGGAGGAGGTGGAGGAAGTGAAGCATGATTTCTTTTTCCTCGATCGAATCGTGGAATATCATCTTCATGTGGAAAGCTTGTTCCACGGGATTTGGGAAGACCATAGTTGTCGTACTTTGACATCTACAAAACGAGAGAAAACAAATTCAAGTTAGTTGATTGATTGAGTCCTTAGTAAATCACCCAAATGAGATACTAAGGCTAGGACCCAACACAATACGATACAACCTAGAAAAGGGATGCCGTAATCTAGTTGCAGAATATTTGAAGGTAAGTGAATGACGATTCACTAATTTCCACCATGAAAAACGAAAAAGAAATTTAAGTTTTAAATTTATGAAAACTCCTAGATCCTTTGAGATTCATTGAACATTTCAATGGCATGTTTAAATCTCAATATGCCCCTCTAGTTTGTGACTGGGATGCCGAGGACCACAAAGCGGGTGTGAATAACCATGCAAACTTACATGGTGCCCTCACATGTTACAGTCACCTATTCGATGTGTCGGTAAACCACACACGCTCCACCGAACTATGACAAACATTGAGTCACCCTTTGCTACCTTTTCTTAGAACCATTTAGTGTGCCGGTAAACCACACACGCTCCACTAACATCTTCGCAAGGGCACAAAGTGTAATTTCATGGAATTACATCAATTCACTTTTGCCTAAGTAACTAAGATTGGGAATCTGTAAAACATTTAGTTACTTTTGTACTTCATTATACTTATAATGGAAGGTTTTGTCCTATCCTACCCCTTCGGCTAACGACCCTCCACTAGTCAAGAGTGCGGTGGGTAAGAGTGGATACCCATTCAATTGCCATTTTATAGGCAATTTCCTTAAACACCCCTTATAGACCAGCTGCGTGAATGAGGCCTACTAACGGTAAGAATGACTTTTACTCATATATATATATATATATATATATATATATATATATATATAATGTTAGACTTTTAATGTTATATATAGTATAGGGTGTATTTTACACTTTTAAAATACTAGGTGGTCAAATTTAACAATTATACTTTTAATTCAATTAAATTGTAAACCAAAACTTTTATGGATTTATTAAACCCCTTTTAATTATACACCTTAATTAATTAATAAAACCATAAGGGTGTGATATGAACTTTTCAAAACACTACTAGGGTTTTAGAATTTAACATTCCTAGATTAAACTTTTAATCAAAATTTAAATTCCAAAACTTGAGGACAAGTTTTGAAACATTTCAAAAACTTAGGGTTTAGAATTTAAATATACATCAAAATTAAACTTTTAATCAAAATTTAAATTCCAAAACTTGAGGGCAAGTTTTTGAAACATTTCAAAACATAAGGGTTTCATCTATTTAAAATTCAAAACTAAACTTTTGAGTTTAAATTTAAACTATAAAACCTAAAGGGGAAAAATTGAAACTTTTCATAACACAAGGATCAAATAACAAATAATATAAATTAAACAATTAATTTCATCATTATCTATATTTGACCTAATTTCAATTTCTTGCTAAATAAGTTACCCAATTAATACAAATAATCAAATCTTTATCATATAAGGAAGTTATTATATAATCAATTGGTAATTATCTTGTGTTTTGGCAAGGATATTCTTTAAGAAACAATAAAATTCGTATTTTATAGGTTTAAAACGAATATGGTAATTATCCTTAAGCAAAACAGCAACAAAATCCGAAATTTCCTCTGTCTGACGCTCCGACTCGCCGAGTCACACTCTGGAACTCGCAAAGTAGGGCTGACTCGCCGAGTCCAAGTAGTGACTCGCCGATTCAGGTCGAACAGTAAGCCAGATTTCGATTTTCAGCTACATAATGCATCAATACAATAGAAACCAATCTAGGCTCTGATACCACTGATGGGTTTTGAACATAAGAACATCCTATGTGCTCATACAAACCCTAATACTTGGATCTAGGTTTCTCTATTATACATGCAATTTATCCAAGACTATAAACCCTAGATCTAGCATATGATAATCAATATAACATATAATTAGGGTTTAGATCATACCTTGATTGTTATGTAGCAATAACAATCTCAAATCCTCCTTGTAATGACTTTAGAAAGCTTAGAGTCACAAATGTCACTCATCTAATGGTTCACAAACACCAAGAGCAAGAGGATGAAGAAGAGAAGAGAAGGAGGCTCTCAAAAACGTGTGGAAACCCTAGACAATTAGTTCACCACGTTTTTGGAGCATAAGGGTTCTATATATAGTGAGACTATTAGGGTTATCTAACAAGGAAACCCTAATTTGGATGCTTAAGCCCTAAGCAACCCATGGACTCCTTTCCTTAAAGGCCTTGGACGATTTCCAATGGGTTTCCCCATAGAATTCGTCCAACCTTATAATATAAGGCAATCCATAGCCCAATTGCAATTATCTTATAATTATAATTCCAGTCCCTTAAGTTTAATTAATCTCTTTTAGTCACAAACTTAATTCTTATTAATTCTTGACTAATATTAATTAAACAATATGATTTCTCCTTTAATATATTATTCCCATAATATATTAATAAATCATATTTAATCCTTTCTCTTCATAATTCATCCTATCAAGTTGCTCATGGTGAAAGCAACCCAAAAGGACCATGCACCATCGGGTCAAGTACATACCAAAATAGTTATGGATTTAGACACTAATCCATCAATAACTGTGCTCAAATTGTAATACAGTCAAGGGTCATGGTAATTTCTCACGCATTACTTCTATTAGCCAAGCAACTCCTCCCGGTAAGTCTCACGTACTACCCTCTCAACATTTTTGTATTCTCATTCATGATGTGCATCTTAAGGAATAGTACATCGTTTGGGACTCCTCCACCCATAATTACTAGAACATAATTGTGTAATTAAATTTATATAAAGAGGTCATTTTGAGAAGCCTTTGATTATTAACATCTGTTATGGGTATCTACATATCCCGGGTATCCGCAAAAACTCATGAGATTTACTATGGCCATGACAACATCATATATTACCAACATACCGCTTCTGATAAAAGAATTGGCTCCATCCATACACATCAAGGATCCAAAGGATTCAACCACGATGTTGCCATTCTTTAGCATGTTTCCTATCTCACTCCTTGTGATTCATTGCTTAAATTCACCATTTTCCTTCTTTAGATCGTATGTGCCAAATCTCAGTGGGTATATATATATATATATATATATATATATATATATATATATATATATATATATATATATATATATCCATTTTTTATTTTTAATGATGATATGATTCTTGATGAAGGACTATGGAATGGAAGATGGAGCATTTGGTGGGGTGTTTGATGGCCATGGAAAGAACGGTCACATAGCGAGTAAATTTGTGAGAAATAAGTTGCTATGATTGATCATTAAAGAAAGGAATTCCAGCATAGCAAAGGGGAGAACAGTAAAGATAATGAGAATGAGTCTAAAGATTACTAGATTTGGAGAGATGTCTCTTTTAGTGCCTTAAAAGTCATGGACAAGGAGATTATTTTACAAAATCTCATGTTAATAGTATTAGTTATTTCTCATTTGCCATCATCACAAGTTGCTGGTAGGATTGATTGAGACTACTTTTGCTTTGAGGTATTTGAGGTACTTTACTAATGTGTAAAATTGTTCAAGGGTTTTCTTTTGGTTATTGTGTTTGAGTTGTTTAGAGTGGGGGTATTTTTGTAACTTTGAAAGTGTTGTATTATGATGTAATGTGTGATAATTATGGACTTTTGTATTTTGGGTGCCTCATGATTTTGAACCAGGTTAATATAATGTGCTCTGTCAAACCGACTATTGAAAAGCTTAAAATGGAATGTAACATGTCTTGATTTCAATTTTTTTGCCAAAACACGTAAAAAAAATGTTTGAAAAAAAAATAAAAACAATCTAAAATAAAGAAAATAAGAAAGCAACATGTCCTAATTTTAATTTTCAATAATAAAATAAAAACAATTAGATATATAATAAAAAACCTTGAAAAGACAAATTAGTCTAAACTTTTTCAAAAGAAATAGTTAAAATAATTGACTCATATAACCATTGAAATTGCAGTTGGAGCCTCGGAGCTTATCATTTACCACCCATCATATAGGTAATTGGTAAAAAGAAACTATTTATAAAAAATTAAATATTTGTTGCCGGATAAATTTTGTGTTCTCTGGAACATTATATGTTTTTGGCTTGATCGATCCTACTCAATTATTTTATTTAATAGTCGTTTTGATAAATATTGTGAAACAATCTTTTATTTAATAGTCGTTTTGATAAATCTTGTCAAACAATCTTCACCACCAACTGACCAACTTTTTTCAAATTCAACATCAAATATCAAATATAGAACATATTAAATGTAAAACATCAATATAATTTTATTTTGAATTCAAAACAGTAACATTATTTTTAACAAAAAAACAACAATGTAGTTTTATTTTCTTTTACCGGAACCAACAAAAATTTGTTTAATTTAATTAAAAAATATTTATTAAATTAGCAAAGTGTAATTTTCATCAAAATTAAATTTTTTACTAAAACCGTTAAGATTGACTGAAATGATCAAAAAGTTTTTTCACCGGTTGGAATGACCATAAGATTTTATTTATTTATTTGTGCAAAATAACAAAAATTGACAAAATATGACTGAAACTATTCTTGGTTAATAGTAACCAAACCGGTCAAAATGTTGTTTTTTCTTTCCTGATACTTTCCACAATCGTCGAGACGACTTCAATTCTTAACGTTCTTGGTCTTTTCCTTTCAAGATTGACTTTCCGACTGAGAGCATCAACAACAATATTTGCTTTACCTGGGTGGTAAAGTATCTCACAGTCGTAGTCCTTGAGTAGTTCTAGCCAGCGTCGTTGCCTCATGTTCAACTCCTTCTGATTAAAGAGATACTGGAGACTCTTATGATCAGTGAAGAGCTTGCACTTCGTGCCATAGAGGTAATGCCTCCATATCTTTAAGGCAAATACTACCGCTGCCAACTCCAGATCGTGAGTGGGGTAGTTCTTTTCATGCTCTTTCAATTGTCGAGATGCGTATGCTATCACCTTTTCTCTTTGGGTCAGAACACAACCCAACCCGACTCCAGATGCATCACTATAAACCGCAAAGTCTTCAACTCCATCGGGTAGAGAAAGTATCGGTGCTTCACATAACTTCTTCTTTAGCTTCTCGAATGCCTCATTGTGTTTTTCCCTCCACGTATATGTAGCTCCTTTATGAGTCAAAGCTGTTAGTGGAGCAACTATCGAAGAAAAGCCTTGGATAAATCGTCGATAATATCCGGCTAATCTTAGAAAGCTTCGAATTTCCGTGGGACTCTTTGGACGTTCCCACTTCATCACAGCCTCGATCTTCGCGGGGTCAACCATTATTCCCTCCTGGTTAACAACATGACCCAAGAATTGGACTTCCCGTATCCAAAAGTCACATTTGGAGAACTTTGCAAAAAGCTTCTCCTTCTTCAACACTTTTAATACTTCCCGTAGATGCTTGCCATGCTCCTATTGGCTTTTCGAGCAGATGAGAATGTCGTCGATGAACACTATCATGGATTTATCGAGGAATGACTTACAAACCCTATTCATCAAATCCATGAATGCTGCTGGAGCATTGGTTAGTACGAACGACATAACCAAGAACTCGTAGTGTCCATATCTTGTTATGAATGCAGTCTTCTCAATATCCTGCTCTCTCACCTTCAGCTGATGATATCCTGACCTAAGATCGATCTTTGAGAAGTAGCTCGAACCTTGCAGTTGATCGAGTAGGACATCAATCCTCGGCAATGGATACTTGTTCTTCACTGTTGCCTTATTCAGCTCTCGGTAGTCTATACACATTATCATACTTCCGTCCTTCTTCTTCACGAATAACACCGAAGCTCCCCAGGGTGATGAACTAGGTCGAATGAAACTGTTGTCCAACAGCTCCTGAAGTTGCGTCATGAGCTCCTTCATCTTCGTCGGTGCTAATCGGTATGGTGCTTTCGCTATCGGTGTTGTTCCTGGTAACAAGTCTATACGAAATTCCATTTGCCTATCAGGTGGTAATCCGGGAAGATCTTCGGGAAAGACTTCCGGATAATCACACACAACCGATATATTCTGCACCTCTTTCTTCTCCTTCTTAGCATCGATTACGAATGCCAAGTACGATGCACATCCTTTGGACAAACATTTCCTGGCTTTCATCAGGGAGATGATTCCAGAATTCACTCTGCGTTTGTCCCCGTACACCATAAATGATTCCTTTCCGGGTGGGTTTACCCTTACTATTTTCTTTCAGCATTGAATCTCAACATTGGCGCTAAGCCAATCCATACCCAAAACGATGTCGAAACCGTTTAACTCTATGGGTAATAGCACTTCGTGGAATTCGTTTTCGTTTACGTCAATGACGATGTTCCTAATACGATTACTAACAGGTACGAATTTGCCACTGGCAACTTCTACAATCAGGGCATTATCTAGTTTTTCTACAGGCAATGCTAATTTCCCACCAAATTTATGCGACACAAAGGAGTAGTTGGCTCCGGAATCAAATAGTATATTTGCAGGCAAACCATTTACAAGAAAGGTACCTGAAGCGACGTCTGTTGCCTCCTTCGCAGCCTCGAGCGTCATCTGGAAGGCTCTTGCCTTCGGCTTCGGTGGTATGTTGGGTCTTCCTGCCTCCTTCTTCTTCGGGCAATCCTTTGAAATGTGCCCCTCCTCGTTGCACTCATAACAGACCTTCTTAGTGAATGTGCATTCGTTGGCGTAGTGCCCAGGCTTTCCACACTTGAAACAAGTGACCCCTCCGTCACACTTCCCAGAGTGCTTCTTCTTGCACTTGTCACACCACTTCGCTTCTGATCCTCCTCCTCTCGAACCAGACTTCGAGAATCTACCCTTCTTACCGAACCTCGAGGATCCGTCAAATTTCCTTGTCTCTCCCACTTCCGCTCTCAACAGAACCTTCTCTCGTATCTGGGTCTCCACATTCTTAGCAGCCCAGATGGCGGCTTTCAGAGTGGTAGTTTGCTTGACCATTGGACCGAAGTCCGCTGGTAATCCGAGGGCAAATTTGTTAACCTTGGAGAGTTCAGTTGGGACGAGGTGAGGAACAAGCTTCATTTTCTCAGTAAAGCTTGCAACATATTCAGTAACGCTCATTCTTCCCTTCTTCAGATTCTGGAATTCGTTGTTGATTTCCAGAAGATCCTGCTCAGAGCACTATTGCATCTTCAACTGTACCAGGAAATCCTCCCACGACATCTTGCTTGCTTCACCTTTGGGCATTGAGTTAGCTAGTAGCTTCCACCAGCTTAGTACTCCAGATTTCAATAGAGGAACCGCGAGAGCGGTCTTTTGCCTATTGCTACACTCATAACTCTCAAACATCGTCTCCATCTCAGAGATCCAGTTCATGAATTCCACCGACATCGGGCTTCCAGATAGACTCGGTGGCTTGGATGCCATGAAATCCTTGTATTTTCATCCATGCCCGTCATTTCCTCCTTCCTGGTAGTTTCGCCTAACTATCGGTGGGTTGGCTTGACCAACAGTCCCACTGTAGTTTCCCTCCTCAGTCTGCCCTTCGTTCAACTCAGGCTATTCAATTTGAATAGTCTCTTCTCTCTTCCTCTCGATTTTGCTGGAGCAAACGTCTGGTTTCCTCCATTTGACGATCCAACATAGCCTGCATCATCGCTTGCACTCCGGCCATCTTGATTGGTTCAGGTGCAACTTCTTCTACAACAGGTATTTGTTAAACCACTGGGGGTTGGTTCCTATCTCCATTTACGTTTATGTTTCCGCTACGGGTCCTTTCCATCTTGATCTATACACCGAATAAGGTGAATTTAGATCTTTATTTAGGATAGACGTTTAAATTGTCCTTATCACTCCGAAACGTTTACATGCTAGTTCTAATATCGTAGTCGTACGTTTAGAATCCTAAACACATAAGGTTTCCAGATCCGGTCGGCAACAGACCATAGATCCGAACAAATAACAGCATGTCATGCACAAAACATTTAGCACATGAAAGCATTTTAGGCATAATTCCTAAAATAAGCTATTGCTCACACCCCACAATCATCGCTTAGCATTCTAAGTTTAAGTCTAGAAATCCTACAAATTCCTAGTTCGCTTAAACTAATGCTCTGATACCAACTGCGAGATCCCCAAAATCACGGCCAGAAAAGACCGGGTTGTTTATGCTTTGTTTAAAAATCAGAGTAACATTTTAAATAAAAGTGTTGCGGAATTTGTCCCAAAACAAAATATGATAAAGATTTATCAAAAGCATTTCCATAGAAATGTATTTCATTAAAAGACTTGGGATGTCATGTTCATACAGATCAAAAGCATAAATAGTACAATATAAGCTTTACTACATTATTTCATATCTACATGCCTATATCCGTAATCCCTCGTCCAAACATCATATCTATGCTCAAGCGCCACTACCTGTAATACATAAAACTGAGTGGGTCAGGCTGGGGAGCCTGGTGAGCACATAGGGTTTTCAACCCACAATAAATAAGTTTATTAATTTCATCAATCAACAATAACCCGATTACCCGTTCCCGTTATCCTCACTTTACGTCCCTAAACACCTATCATAAGGGACCTAGCCTAAGGATTATCATCGGGACTGACACTACTGCTAAGGGGATTCCTCAGCAATAAATGTCCTAAAGGCAACCATGTGGGGGATGGAGTACACCGGTGAACACATCGTTCACAAACACCTACAGGTTGCAAGCCTGCTAGTGTTCCACTGGACTGTCTAGAATAGTCAGTGGTCGTCATCCATATTCCGCTAGATGACAGAATCAACAACATCAACATCGAGGCCTCTCATCATTTTATCACACATCACCTATTACATCTACCCATGTTTTACCCCAACATTTTCGTAGATATAAAATACATATACAGTTTAAATCATTGAAAACATGTATAACAATGTTCTGTTGGAATAGTGTCTAAGGCTACAACTATATTAGGCAAGTATTTGACCCGGTTGTGCATGGTCCTTTTGGGTTGCCTTCACCATAGCAACTTGATAGGATGATTTATTAAGAGAGAGTAAATATTATTAATATATTATGAGAATAATATAAAGAATAATATATTGTTATTTGATTAATATAAGTCATAGAATTTATTGGAATTAATTTGGTGACTTAAAGAGATTAATTAAATAAAAGGGTATAAACTGTCAATTGTTTGATAGTTAAAATTTAGACTGTAAATCCATATTGATATGCATTGGACGGATTCTAGAAGTTAAGGATTGCTTCAAATCGTCCAAGGGGTTATCTAAGGAATGGATTTGGATAGCTTTAAGAGAAGATTATCCAATTATGGTTTAGGTTGTAACCCTTAAGGAGTCTACAAGTATAAATAGACCCTATGGCATAAGGAAATCAGTACTTCACCTAAAGTAGAGAAGCCCTGGCCGAATTCCTCCCCTCTTCTCTCTCCCAAATCATCCTCCTTGCTATTTGGTGTTTGTAAGCCATTAGAGGAGTGACAATTGTGACTCTAGAAGCTCCAAGACAACAAGATCAACAAGGAATTCAAAGGTATGATTCTAGATCTGTTTCAATATTGTTATTACACCTAAATAGTCATTAGAAGTCTTGGATTGCAAGCATGTTTAATTAGAAAGCCTAGATCCAAGCATTAGGGTTTTGCATGCGCATATAGGAAAGTTCTTATGGCTAAAACCCATCAGTGGTATCAGAGACTGGTTTGGTTTTCATTAAATTGTTGCTTAATTGTCTGAAACTAAACTACAAAATTCGATTTTTGTGTTTCTGAGTCATGGACTCGGTGAGTTCCGAAGTGGACTCGACGAGTTGGCCTGACTCGGTGAGTCCCTTTGTGCACTCGGCGAGTCCAAGCGTCAGGAATGGCCAGATTCGAGATTTCTTCATGATTATCTTATGTAAACTTACCTTAATCATATTAGATCAACCCTAATTTGATGTTTTGATATATATGACTATAATCTTGATCTAATTAAAGATATTTATCAAC